>NW_020259264.1:0-5240 GCF_003255815.1 Theropithecus gelada | reverse complement strand
GATTTGTTGTCTGACGAATGCCATAAGCTTATTAAGGATTATAGGCCTGAGAGTGAGGAAGAGTAGAAGAGTAAGTAAAGGACCAAGAAATGGCAGGAGATAGGGGAGGAGTCCATCGAGTCCCGTCCACAATGGATTGGTGGCCAGGCCCTTTCTGCGCTTTTCTAGCTCTTCTTGCAAAGTCTTTATCTTATCTCTGACGATTCCGGATTTGTTGGCGTAAAAACAGCACTTTTCCTGTAAAGCCAAACAGATCCCTCCCTGCTCTGCTGTTAATAAATCTAGACCTCTTCTATTTTGGAGAACTACTTCAGCTAATGAGTCTACTTGGTCTTGTAAATCTTGTATAGTACTGGATAAGGTCTGTATATCTGAAATTAATTGGTTGGATAGTTTAGTATATTGGGTTAGTGAGACCCCTAGGCCTGTGGCTCCTGTAGTAAATGCAGTGGTGATTCCTAGTCCAGCAAATAAGGGAATAAATTGTATGGCTCATTTCAGTCTATAAATAAAATGTTCAACAGCGGGGATGGGGATAGGTTCATCTCCAGGGATGATATCAATGTCGGGGAGAAGAGTGGCCAGAACGCAAAGCCCTGTCCAATTTGTAGGTAGATAAGTATATGCCATGTTGTTTCCACAGACGAAAACCGAGCCATTTACAGCACACAAAGGGTTAGTGGCATTGATTATGGAGGTACAGTTGTCAAACACAACATAGCCTAAATCAATTTCTTTAGTGCTATTATATGATGGCGAAAAGAGGCAAGAGGAATTAGAAAACGTCATCGGTTGAACTAAGAGGGGAGAAATAATAGGACAGGAATTATTTACCAAGGATTCATTTGAGTAATTGACATAGGACGACAAAAGGTTAGGTATAGCTAGAGGAATAGGGGGGCCCATTTTAAGACAAAGCCAACAATCGTGGGCTAGGCTTGTATTGGACATTTGAAGTAAATTGTAAGTAGCATTGAGGATATCAAAAGTTTGAGCATCGAGCCTAAAATTATCTCTAAGCTCAGGCAGGGCTAAAGGGTGATATTGAAGTTCAGGATATAGAGCTTTATGAATCTCTTCTAATTTTTTCTGGACGGTTTTAATTCTTGCAATATCTAATGGGCCTCCTCCATCAGAAATATGAATGGGAGCGGTAGTGCTCCAACAAACAGGCTTTCCTTTTTGGCCGTTACAAGAAGATTGTACAAGTTTATTAGTGGATCCTAATACTTGTACATCATTGGTACCTCCAGTTTGTGTTTTTAGTAACGTGGCCGTATAGTATGTTTTATTGCTTGATTTGCATTGTTGATAGGAGGTATAACAAGAACTATGTATAGAAGATTGGAAAGAGCTACAAGGGCATTCTAGGAGCGGCCCGCTAGGCGAGGTGTCTCTTGGGGTAGACTTACATTTCCATAACTGGTTTGGCATTAGGTAAGCTGTCTTGCCCGAGCAAGTCACCTGGGTGATTCTGTCTGACGGAGGTTCAGATATTTGTCCCCCGCTGCAGTCACAAGGCTGGCCGTATCGTTTTCGTATTAATTCTCTTGCTTTATGAGGGTCACCAAAACCTGCATAGACTGTCACTATGCTATATAGAGCGATTATTTTCCAAAGGAATCTCATTTTAGGCTTCATTTTCTGCAAAACAAAAAGGAAGAAACTTCTCAGGGAGATTTATTTTCCCTGGACTGACAATGGTTATGATTTATTTGTCTTACCAATCTTTCAGGCAGCCATCTGGCTGCATCATTTTTTTGTGAGAAGATGCATACTGAGCCTCTTCCCCAAATTAAAACTGGATCGGGGCCATGCCATGAATTATCAAGTGGATCTTTCCATTTTACCATTGCAAACTGTTTTTGAGATTCAGGATGCCAGAAACGGTCGGCAGCAGATTTTCCATGACTGTCCAAATTTAAAAAATTAAGGATAAACAGGGCATGATTGAGTATGTTTCTGGGGGTACCCTTCACGGGGTACCAGCTTCCCCCTTTTAATTTTGTGATAACAGTTTTTAATGACAGATGAGCTCTTTCTACTATACCTTGTCCTTGGGGATTGTAGGGAATGCCTGTGGTATGTTTAATTTGTGGGGTATTGCAGAATTGTAAAAAAGTTTTGGCTATATAACCAGGGCCATTATCTGTTTTGATTTGTTTGGGTATTCCTAAAATAGAAAAGCAGTGTAATAAATGAGCTATGACATGTTTGGTGGCCTCTCCTGTTTGGAGAGTTGCATTAATGAATCCACTATAGGTGTCTATGCATACATGGATATATTTTAGTTGACCAAATTCTAAGTGGTGAGTAACGTCCATTTGCCAAATTTCGTTGGGGATGAGTCCTCGGGGGTTAACTCCTAGATGGGGAACAGGTAAATACGTTATGCAGTTGGTGCATTGTTTAACTATTTGTCGAGCTTGTTCTCTGGTAAGTTTAAACATGAGTCTTAAGGTTTGGGCGTTTAAATGATGTAAGGCATGTGCTTTTTGTGCTTGTTGCAAATTGTCTGTAGTGACTGTGGCTATGGTTTTTGTTGTCGTGTCGGCTGTTGCGTTACCTTGAGTTAAAGGTCCCGGTAATCCTGAATGTGCTCTGATATGTCCAAGGAAAAAGGGAGTAGTCCTTTTTTGAATAAGTTGTTGGCATTGTAAAAATAGGTTAGCTGTGTCTGAAATATGTTTAATTTGAGGCACGGTCTCTAAGAGGGGTATTGAATGAGCCAGGTAGGCGCTGTCTGTGTAAATGTTAAGTGGCTGACAAGGAAAAGCTGATAATGCTGCAATTATAGCTTGCAATTCGACCAGCTGAGCTGATGTATAAGTGGTCTGGAATTTAACGACTACAGTATTGTAGGTGTAAGCGGCAAGTCCTGTGGAAGATCCATCAGTGAAAATTAGTAATGCGTCATTGAGAGGTTCTTTACTGGTAATATGGGGAAACACAAACGCATGAAGTTTGCAAAATTGAATGAGTTTGTTAGGTGGGTAATGGTTGTCAATTGCGCCAGTGTAAGAAGCGCAAGCAATTGGCCAGGCTTCTGTATTTTGTAACAGCCAATGGATGTGTGATTGAGTGTAGGGCTGTATAATGGTAGAGGGTTCTATTCCAAAGTACTTTCTACTGTTTTCTCTTCCCAAGATAATTAGATCAGCTATGGCATCATAATAAGGCAACAAAACCTTTTTAGGGGAGGAGGGCAGGTGTACCCACATAATGGGATTGTTCTGCCAGAATAAGCCAGTAGGGGTTATTGTTGTGTTAAAAATAATGAATATTAATGGCTGAGAATAATCAATACTGGTAACAAATTGTGTTGCAATGGCATATTCTACCTGTTGGAGTGCTATTAATGCTTCTTTAGTAATGGACCTGGGGGATTTTGGGTTAGAGTCTCCTTTTAATATATTAAAGAGAGGTTTTAACTCCCCTGTAGTGAGTTTTAAGTACGGCCGAAGCCAATTTATGTCTCCCAGTAATTTTTGGAAATCATTTAAAGTTTTTAAATGATCACGACGTATAATGGCCTTTTGATTAATGATTTTGGGTCCATTAATTTGAAAACTAAGATAGGTGTATGGATCTTGTAATTGTACTTTTTCTGGGGCTATTTGTAGTCCGGCTGCTGTTAACTCCTGTTTGAGTTGGGCAAAGCACTGTAAGACTTGTTCGCCAATTTCTCCTGCTATTAAAATATCATCCATATAATGTATAATATACATTTGTGTCCATGTTTTTCTGACTGGCTCTATAGCGGCAGCTACATATTTTTGGCACAAGGTAGGACTATTGGCCATACCCTGAGGTAAGACTTTCCATTGATAGCGCTTCATTGGTTGTCTAAAATTTGTAGATGGAAGACTAAAGGCAAATCTTTTTTGGTCAGCAGGGTGAAGGGGAATTGTAAAAAAGCAGTCTTTAAGATCAATAATGATTTTAAAATATTTTTGAGGAATCGCAACCGGTGAAGGCAATCCAGGTTGTAAGGCACCCATAAGGATCATAGTGATATTTACTGCTCTTAAATCTTGTAAGAGTCTCCATTTGCCAGACTTCTTTTTATTAACAAAAATAGGTGTATTCCAAGGAGAATTACTTTCTACAATATGTCCTGCTACCAGTTGTTCCTGCACTAACTGTTGGGCAGCACTTAGTTTATCATTGAGTAAAGGCCACTGATCAACCCAAACGGGCTCATCTGACTTCCTAGTAATGGGGTCAGCGCACCCTTGGGGTGCAGGTATGTCAGTGGCCTGAGCTAAAAATTTCCAAACCCCTTTTTATCAAGTTGTCCTGAAACCAGTATAGGCTGTGGAATACCGTTTTCTCCTTTTCCAAGACCTTTACCAGGGGTGTATCCTTGAGTTAACATTTGTGCAGTAACTATATCATTTGGACTACACATTATAATTTTCATTTGAGAGAGCAGATCTCGCCCCCAAAGGTTAACAGGTAGGTGAGGGATGACAAATGGCTTAATGAGGCCTGAATTGTTTTCTTTATCTGTCCATGTTAGGTATTTAGAACTTTGTTTAGGATTACTGCTTTGCCCAATTCCTCTCGAGTGAGTTAAAGTCTCTGTAGTAGGCCAATGAGAGGGCCAATCTTCTTGTTTAATGATAGTTACATCAGCCCCTGTGTCTATTAACCCAGTGAATGCCTTCCCGTCTAACCATAAGGTTAGAGAGGGTTTTTGATTTGTAATTGGTTGCACCCAATATATATCTGATGATCCGAAACCTTTTATATTTCTATTAGAGTGTTGGATATTATTATCTGTTTTAACCAAAGGTAGCAGGATTAACTGAGCTATTCTAACTCCTTGAGGGACAGTAATAATACTATCAATAGCTCTGGCCATAATTTTAATTTCTCCTTCATAATCATTATCGATAACTCCAGGGAGGACTTGTAAGCCTCTCATGGTGACACTACTTCTTCCTAAAAGTAGCCCAAAAGTGTTAGGTGGTAAAGGTCCATATATTCCGGTATTTAAGGTTTGTGGTCCCATTTCAGGTGTTAGTACTGTGTGGGAGGTGGAACTGAGGTCCAGTCCTGCACTTCCTGGGGTTGCTCTACTAAGTTTTGAAATGGATTGCTGTTGCTGGCTGGAACAAAGCTGACTGCCCCTTATGCTTGTTTCGGGGCCTGGGGCTGGCCCCTCATCCCGTTTCCCTGCCTGGGGGGTAAAGGATTTCCTTGACTGTCAGTTTTAGATTTACATTCGTTTGCCC
>NW_020259263.1:0-5241 GCF_003255815.1 Theropithecus gelada | reverse complement strand
GGCTATGGTGAAAAAGGAAATGTCCTTTGAGAAAAACTGGAAAGAAACTTTCTGAGAAACTGCTTTGTGATGTGTGACTTCCACTCACAGAGTTACATCTGTATTTCGTGGTTCTCTTTGCTAGCCTTATTTCTGTGGAATCTGAGAACAGATAATTCAGATCGCTTTGAAGACTTGAGGGACAAAGGAAATGTTCTGCGATAACAAAGAGACAGAAGCTTTCTGAGAACCTCCTTTGTGTTCTGTGAAATCATCTCACAGATTTACAGCTTTCCCCTCAAGAAGCCGCTCGCTAAGCCTGTTCTTGTGGAATTCGCAAGGTGATATTTGGAAGCCCATATTGGGCTATGGTGAAAAAGGAAATGTCCTCAGAGAAAAAGTGGAAAAAATCTTTCTGAGAAGGTGCTTTGTGATGTGTGACTTCTACTCAGAGAGTTACATCCGTATTTCGTGGATCTTTTTGCTAGTCTTATTTCTCTGGTATCTGAGAACAGATATTTCAGATCCCTTTGAAGACTATAGGGCCCAAGGAAATATCCTCCGATAACAAAGAGAAAGAAGCTTTCTGAGAAACATCTTTGTGTTCTGTGAAATCGTCTCTCAGAGTTACAGCTTTCCCCTCAAGAAGCCGCTCCCTAAGCCTGTTCTTGTGAAATTCGCAAAGGGATATTTGGAGCCCATAGAAGGCTATGGTGAAAAAGGCAATATCCTCAGAGAAAAACTGGAAAGAAGCTTTCTGAGAAACTGCTTTGTGATCTGTGACTTCCACTGACAGAGTTACATCTGAATTTGGTGGATCTCTTTGCTAGCCTTATTCCTGTGGAATCTGAGAACAGGTATTTCGGATCCCTTTGAAGTCTATAGGGCCCAAGGAAATATCCTCCGATAACAAAGAGAAAGAAGCTTTCTGAGAAACTACTTTGTGTTCTGTGAAATCATCTCACAGACTTACAGCTTTCCCCTGAAGAAGCCTGTCGCTAAGACAGTTATTGTGGAATTTGCAAAGAGATCTTTGGAAGCCCATAGAGGTCTACGGTGAGAAAGGAAATATCCTCCGATGAAATCTGGAAAGAAGCTTTCTGAGAAACTGCTTAGTGTTCTTTGAATTCATCTCAGAGAGTTACAGCTTTCCCCTGAAGAAGCCGCTCACTAAGCCTGTTCTTGTGGAATTCGCAAAGTGATATTTGGAAGCCCATAGAGGGCTATGGTGAAAGGGGAAATATCCCCCGATGAAATCTGGAAAGAAGCTTTCTGAGAAACTGCTTAGTGTTCTGTGAATTCATCTCACAGAGTTACCGCTTTCCTTTCAAGAAGCCGCTTGCTAAGCCTGTTCTTGTGGAATTCACAAAGTGATATTTGGAAGCCCATAGAGGGCTATGGTGAAAAAGGAAATATCCTCAGAGAAAAACTGGAAAGAAGCTTTCTGAGAAACTGCTTTGTGATGTGTGCTTCCACTCACAGAGTTACATCTGTTTTTCGTGGATCTCTTTGCTACCCTTATTTCTGTGGAATCTGAGAACATTTACTTCGGATCCCTTTGAATACTATAGGGTCAAGCGAAATATCCTCCGATAACAAAGAGACAGAAGCTTTCTGAGAAACTTCTTTGTGTTCTGTGAAATCATCTCACAGAGTTACAGCTTTCCCCTCAAGGAGCCGCTTGCTAAGCTTGTTCTTGTGGAATTCGCAAAGTGATATTTGGAAGCCCATAGAGGGCTATGGTGAAAAAGGAAATATCCTTAGAGAAAAACTGGAAAGAAGCTTTCTGAGAAACTTCTTTGTGATGTGTGACTTCCACTCACAGAGTTACATCTGTATTTCGTGGATCTCTTTGCTAGCCTTATTTCTGTGGAATCTGAGGACAGATAATTCAGATTGCTTTGAAGACTTGAGGGACAAAGGAAATGTTCTGCGATAACAAAGAGACAGAAGCTTTCTGAGAACCTCCTTTGTTTTCTGTGAAATCATCTCACAGAGTTACAGCTTTTCCCTCAAGAAGCCTTTCGCTAACACAGTTCTTGTGGAATTTGCAAACAGATGTTTGGAAGCCCTTAGAGGGCTACGGTGAAAAAGGAAATATCCTTCGATGAAATCTGGAAAGAAGCTTTCTGAGAAACTGCTTAGTGTTCTGTGAATTCATCTCACAGAGTTGCAGCTTTTCACTCAAGAAGCCGCTCGCTAAGCCTGTTCTTGTGGAATTCGCGAAATGATATTTGGAAGCCCGTAGGGGGCTATAGTGAAAAAGGCAATATCCTCAGAGAAAAACTGGAAAGAAGCTTTCTGAGAAACTGCTTTCTGATGTGCGACTTCCACTCACAGAGTTTCATCTGTATTTCGTGGATCTCTGTGCTAGCCTTATTTCTGTGGAATCTGAGAACAGATGTTTCGGATGCCTTGAAGACTATAGGGCCAAACGAAATATCCTCCGATAACAAAGAGAAAGAATCTTTCTGAGAAACTTCTTTGTGTTCTGTGAAATCATCTCACAGAGTTACAGCTTTCCCTAAAAGAAGCCTTTCGCTAAGACAGTTCTTGTGGAATTGGCAAAGTGATATTTCGAAGTCCATAGAGGGCTATGGTGAAAAAGGAAATATCCTGCGAAGAAATCTGGAAAGAAGCTTTCTGAGAAACTGCTTAGTGTTCTGTGAATTCATCTCACAGAGTTACAGCTTTCCCCTCAAAAGCCGCTTGCTAAGCCTGTTCTTGTGGAATTCGCAAAGTGATATTTGGAAGCCCATAGAGGGCTATGGTGAAAAAGGAAATATTCTTAGAGAAATACTGGAAAGAAGCTTTCTGCGAAACTTCTTTGTGATGTGTGACTTCCACTCACAGCGTTACATCTGTATTTCGTGGTTCTCTTTGCTAGCCTTATTTCTGTGGAATCTGAGAACAGATAATTCAGATCGCTTTGAAGACTTGAGGGACAAAGGAAATGATCTGCGATAACAAAGAGACAGAAGCTTTCTGAGAACCTCCTTTGTGTTCTGTGAAATCATCTCACAGAGTTACAGCTTTCCCGTCAAGAAGCCGATCGCGAAGCCTGTTCTTGTGGAATTCGCAAAGTGATATTTTTAATCCCATAGAGGGCTAGGGTGAAAAAGGAAATATACTCATAGAAAAATTGGAAAGAAGCTTTCTGAGAAACTGCTTTGTGTTCTGTGAAATCATCTCACAGATTTACAGCTTTCTTTTCAAGAAGCCTTTCTCTAAGACAGTTCCTGTGGAATTTGCAAAGTGATATTTGGAAGCCCATAGAGGGCTATGTTGAAAAAGGAAATGTCCTCCGATGAAATCTGGAAAGAAGCTTTCTGAGAAACTGCTTAGTGTTCTGTGAATTCATCTCACAGAGTCAAAGCTTTCCCCTCAGGACGCCGCTCACTAAGCCTTTTCTTGTGGAATTCGCAAAGGGATATTTGGAAGATCATAGAGCGCTATGGTGAAAAAGGAAATATCCTCAGAGAAAATATGGAAAGAAGCTTTCTGAGAAACTGTTTTGTGAGGTGTGACTTTCACTCACAGGGTTACATCTGTATTTCGTGGATCTCTTTGCTAGCCTTATTTCTGTGGAATCTGAGAACAGATATTTCGGATCCCTTTGAAGAATATAGGGCCAAAGGAAATATCCTCCGATAACAAAGAGAAAGAAGCTTTCTGAGAAACTTCTTTGTGTTCTGTGAAATCATCGCACAGAGTTACAGCTTTCCCCTCAAGATGTCTTTCCCTGGAACAGTTCTTGTGGAACTCGCAAAGTGATATTAGGAAGCCCATAGAAGGCAGTGGTGAAAAAGGAAATATCCTCCTATTAAATTTGCAAAGAAGCTTTCTGAGAAACTGCTTAGTGTTCTGTGAATTCATCTCACAGAGTTACAGCTTTCCCCTCAAGGAGGCGCTCGCTAAGCTTGTTCTTGTGGTATTCGCAAAGTGATATTTGGAAGCCCATAGAGGTCTAGGTTGAAAAAGGAAATATCCTCAGAGAAAAACTGGAAAGAAGCTTTCTGAGAAACTGCATTGTGATGTGTGCCTTCCACTCACAGAGTTACATCTGTATTTCGTGGATCTCTTTGCGAGCCTTATTTCTGTGGAAGCTGAGAACAGATATTTGAGATCGCTTTGAAGACTAGAGGGCCAAAGGAAATATCCTCCGATAACAAAGAGACAGAAGCTTTCTGAGAACCTCCTTTGTGTTCTGTGAAATCATCTCACAGAGTTACAGCTTTCTCCTCAAGAAGCCGCCCGCTAAGCCTGTTCTTGTGGAATTCGCAAAGTGATATTTGGAAACCTCTAGAGGGCTATGGTGAAAAAGGAAATATCCTCAGAGAAAAACTGGAAAGAAGCTTTCTGACAAACTACTTTGTGATGTGTGACTTCAACTCACAGAGTTACATGTGCATTTCGTGGATCTCTTTGCTAGCCTTATTTCTGTGGAATGTGAGAACATTTACTTCGGATCAATTTGAAGACTATAGGGCCAAGCGAAATATCCGCCGATAACAAAGAAAAAGAAGCTTTCTGAGAAACTTCTTTATGTTGTTTGAAATCATCTCACAGAGTTATAGCTTTCCCCTCAAGAAGCCTTTCGCTAAGACACTTCTTGTGGTATTGGCAAAGTGATATTTGGAAGCCCTTAGAGGGCTATGTTGAAAAAGGAAGTATCCTCCGATTAAATCTGGAAAGAAGGTTTCTGAGAAACTGCTTAGTGTTCTGTGAATTCATCTCACAGAGTTACAGCTTTCCCCTCAAGAACACTCTCGGTAAGCCTGTTCTTGTTTAATTCGCAAAGGGATATTTGGAAGCCCATAGATGGCTATGGTGACAAAAGCAATATCCTCAGAGAAAAACTGGAAAGAAGCTCTCTGAGAAACTGCTTTGTGATGTGTGACTTCCCCTCACAGAGTTCCATCTGCATTTCGTGGATGTCTTTGCTAGCCTTATTTCTGTGGAATCTGAGAACAGATATTTCGGATCCCTTTGAAGACTATAGGACTAAAGGAAATATCCTCCGATAACAAAGAGAAAGAAGCTTTCTGAGAAACTTCTTTGTGTTCTGTGAAATCATCTCACAGAGTTACAGCTTTCCCCTAAAGAAGCCTTTCGCTTAGACAGTTCTTGTGGAATTTGCAAAGTGATATTTGGAAGCCCATAGAGCCCTCTGGTGAAAAAGGAAATATCCTCGGATGAAATGGGGAAAGAAGCTTTCTGAGAAACTGCTTAGTGTTCTGTGAATTCATCTCACAGAGTTAC
>NW_020259262.1:0-5243 GCF_003255815.1 Theropithecus gelada | reverse complement strand
CCCCGCCCCCCCCCCCCCCCCCCCCCCCCCCCCCCCCCCCAGCCCCCGAGCCCCCAGCCCCCGAGCCCCTAGCTCAGTCCAGTCCCACCCCAGCCCCTAAGCCCCCAGCCCAGTCCAGTCCCGCACCAGCATGGTGTTGGGCACGTCCAGTGCCAGGAGCTCCTGCGTCAGGGCTGCATCATTGGCGCTCAGGGCGCTGGCCAGGAGCTTGACCACGTGCAGCCGCGTGTTGCCCAGAGGCGGAGCCAGCATGCCCCACGTCATCTGTAGCGGCTCCAGCTGCAGATACAGGGAGCCCTGGTTCCCAAGGGCTGCACTTCCTGCTTCCCCCGCCTCCCCAAGGACCACAACCCCCGCCCCTGACCTTGGGAGGCTCCAGCAGGAGCTGGTGGAAGCCGCTGAGCCGCGGGCGCAGGGCGTGCAAGGCGCCCACACTGGACACAGTGCTTTCCAGGGCTCCCTGGGCCAGGAGCTCCAGCTGCCCATCCACACTGCTGAAGAAGTTGTTCACAGTCATGGGCTCGGACCTGCAGCAGGGCAGGGTCAGAGGCAGAGTGAGCCCAGACGGCCTGCGTGCCCACACGACAGCAGGCGCAAGGACCGAGTCTGCAGGGTCTGGAGGAAGACGAGAAGCCACAGGCCCCCGGCGCCGCTCTCTTCTGAGGCCCTTCAGACTCCACCTGGCTGGGGTGGGGTGGGGTGGGGTGGGGTGGGGTGGGGTGGGGAGCTCGCCAGGTGGCAGCATTGGCAGTCCACTGTGGGGGCACCGGTGAGGGATGAGGGCGGGAAGGCACACCCAACAAGCTGGAGGCCTTTATGGTAAGGCAGGGGCACGGAGGCCTGAGGTCCCTCCCAACACAAGCTGCAGCAGTGGCCTCAGCCTCAGCGCCCTCATTTGTCAAACAAGACAGGAAGATTCCTCCCTTGGGCCCATACTGTCCACTGCACAGGGAGCACAAGCGGCCACCAGAGCAAGGCGCCACTTGGAGGCGGCAGTTTCACTTGGTGGACACCGAGACCCGCCTCTGAGGGGCCAGAGAGCCCCAGGGGATGGGCAGCATGCATGGTCTGCGGCCCATATCCCTCACCTCGGCCTCCTGGGCTCCAGCAGGGTCAGCAGCACCTGGATCCCACTGACGATGACAGACTGGCTCTGCTCCACCTCGAACATGTTGCTTAAGAGCTGCTCAATCGTCTCCTGCCTATGGGGGTGGGGGTGGGGGTGGGGGCGGGGGTCAGGGTGAGGGGCCAGGGGCCCAGGGCATCCCCAAGTCAGCTCCCCCCAGCCTTAGCTTCGCCCGCACACCCACTTCTCCAGGGTGGCCAGCAGCTGGTCAGGCTCCGGGCTGTCCTGGACTTGGATCATCTGCTCCCGGCTCAGGCGGACGATGTCACACAGGGACTGGGACGCGTTGGAATGTTGCTGGGATGGGGAGAGACAGGTGAGGATCCTGGTCGGGCCCGGTGCAGCCTGGTGCTGGAAGCCCCTCCCCCGAGCTGACCATCCAGGGAAAAACGGTCACCCAGAACAGGGACACGAGTTAAGAAGAAGAGGGCACAGAAGCACCAATTGCTGGAGGGAAAATGGTGGAGAGAACAGGAACCCAGGAAGGCTCCCCAGGACAGGAGGCATCCACAGAAGGCCCGCGAGCTCGCACACAGGGCCGGCAGCACTGCCCGCAATGACCCAGACAGCTTCGACTGACGAGTGGGTATGCCCAACCTGGTCTGTCCGCACAGGGGAGGGCTAATCAGCCAAAAAAAGGAGTGTAACTGATCCACGCAACCACGTGAATGAGCCACAAAGACAGTGAAACTGATCCACACAACCACGTGAAGGAGCACAAAAACAGTGAAACTGATCCACGCAACCACGTGAATGAGCCACAAAAACAGTGAAACTGATCCACGCAACCACGTGAATGAGCCACAAAACACCATGCTAGTGAAAGAAACCAGACACAGACCACATGGTGTATGATCCCATTTTATGAAATGTCCAAAGACAAATCCAGAGACAGAATAGTCTGGTGGTTGCCAGGGGCTGAGAAGAGAAAGGGAAAAATTGGGAGGGGGTGCTAATGAATACAGGGTATCTTTTTTTTCTTTTTTCTGGAGAAACGGTCTCAGCTGGGTGTGACAGCACATGTCTATAATCCCAGCACTTTGAAAGGCCGAGGTGGGAGCATCACTTGAGCCCAGGAGTTTGAGACCAGCCTGGGCAACATGGCAAAAACTCCATCTCTACAAGTACAAAATAATTAGCCAGGAATGCTGGTACGCGCCTGTAGTTCCAGCGACTCATGTGGCGGAGGCAGGAGGATCGCTTGAGCCCAGGGGGTCAAGGCTGCAGTGAGGCAAGACCACACCACTGCACTCCAGCCTGGGCAACGGAGCAAGACCCTGTCTAAAAAAAAAAAAAGATACGGCCTCTACATCACCCCAGGCTGGAGTGCAGTGGTATCATCGTAGCTCACTGCAGCCTTGAACTCCTGGGCCCAACAGATCCTCCCGCCTCAGACTCTTGAGAAGCTAGGACTACAGGTGTGCACCACCAATGCCAGCTAAGTTTCAAATTTTTTGTAGAGACAAGGTCTTGCTATGTTGCCCAGGCTAGTCTCAAACTCCTGGGCTCAAGCGATCCTCCAGCCTCACCTGCCAAAACGCTGGGATTACAGGCAGGACTTCTTTTTTGGAGTGATAAAAAATAAGCTAAATTCAACATGATGATAAACAACGCTGTGAATACACTAAAAGCACTGAACTGTAAGCTTCAGTGGGTGAGTCGTATGCTGTGTAATTTATATCTCAGTAAAGCTGCTACAGAAGAGAAAAGCATAAGCAGAGCTGAGTCTAACCCAACGGGCAGCCGCCAGGGCTTGGCTGTGTTGCTCCTGGGCCATGCCTCAGGGCCCTCACAGGGACAGGCCCTAGCCTGGGTGAGCCCAGAGCCATATCTCTGCTCTGCAAGCCTGTACGCCTCTCAGAGGCAGCAGCTGGCATGGGGAGGGACACGTTGCTCCCGGGGGCCTCGGACGTCGGAGGCTCTTGACAAACACCTACTCTACACTAGGCCCTGTCCTGGGCACCAGGACAGAGATGGAGACGTAAGCTGGAGAAACACATGGATGTGGGCCCCCCCCACCACAGAACTGAAGGGGAGGATGTGAGGGTCCTTGAAAGCAAGGCTGCTGGATGGACCCTTAGAAGGACATGGAGGGGTTCAATCAGGCAGGAGACAGGCAAAAAGCTACCAGGCCCAGCAACAGCACAGGTCAGGGTGGGCAGGGAAGGATGTGGGGCCAGGGCTGGGACAGGTGATGAGGAGGGCCCCTCCCTACAAGGCATTATGTGCCAAGTTCCTGGGTCATGAAAAAAACCTTTCTAGCACTTTCGGAGGCCAAGGTGGGAGAATCATTTGAGTCAAGTTTCCTTCCTTTTCTCAAAGGGCATGGATATACCTGGTTCTCAAGGCTCTCTTTTCTCACCAATTTCTTTTTTTCCTTTTTTGAGACAGGGTCTGTCACCCAGGCTGGAGTGCAGTGGTGTGATCATGACTCACTGTAGCCTTGACCTCCCAGCTCAAGCAATCCTCCTACCTGAGCTTCCCAAGTAGCGGGGACTGCAGGTGTGCACCACCACACTCAACACACATAAGTTTTTATGTAGAAATGGGTGTGACTATGTTGCCCAAGCTGGTCTCAAACTCATGGGCTCAAGAATCCTCCCACTTCGCCCTCCCAAAGTGCTGGAATTACAGGCTCGAGCCACCGCGTCCAGCCCCAATTCCTCTTTTAAAAGCGGGGAGCTGGGCATGGGGAAAGGACTCTAAGGGGAAGCTGCAGGGGCACTGGCAGCACTCACATTCTCATCCTTCGACGGGTGGATCTGCTCAATCAGCCGCTGGACGATCTTCTCCTCGTTGAGCCACTGAGGGTGAGAAGGCGGGGGCTGCATCACCATCCACCGTGTCCAGCCCCCTACCCCCAGAGGAGCCGGCCCTGCTCACATTGACAACGTCCTGCCTCAGCTGGGGCCGCTCCACACAGGTAAGCAGGCGCAGCAGCAGGTCCATGATGGCCGAGGTGCCGATGTGCTGCAGCAGCAGGTCCACGAAGTCATCCTTCTTCCGCAGAAAGGACACAAGCTGGGGGCGCATGGGCTGCGTCATGCACAGGGCCTGGCCCAGCCGCCACCCCCAACCCCACGGTGGCATCAGGGTGGGGGCCAGGGCACCTGGTCCGTCTTGCGGTTGATGAGGATGCCCATGACCTTGCTGAAGAAGCTGGCCAGCAGCGGATTGAGGCTGCCGGTGCTCTGCAGGAAGCCATAGAGCCGGTTCAGGAGGGACTCATCAGCACCCAGGGCGTCATTGATCTGCGGTACGTCTGAGGTCAGAATCTCGCAGGCCACACTGGGGTACCTGGGAGGCAAGCACAAGTGGGTGGGGGCTCAGGTTGGGGTAGGGGGCAAGGCTCTACCCTCTTCTCTGCACCGGGCACTGGGTTCCTGGGGCCACAGAGACCCCATCCCGGAAGGGGAAAGGGCATGACAAGGCAGAGGACAGGGCTGACGCAGAAATAAGGGCCCACACCAGGCCTCCCCTACCCTGCTAACACCCAGCTGTCTCATCCTAGGCTCCTCACCACCCCCAAGACAAGCCTGGTCCTGAAGCTCCTGTGCTTCCCAATCCCCCAACAGCTAACGCTCATCCCTTCTGACTCTCAGCGGCTTCACTTGCGGCCCCGTACACTGCCCCAGTTCCGCTGACTCCTGGAACCTTGCTCAACTTCCAGCCCCACCTCCTGCCTCCCTTCTCCAAACTCTCACACGGTGCCTGACAGCTCCAAGACAAGAGCCACCCCAGCAGCATGCCATTCAAGGCCCTGAGGGACCACAATCTGCTCTAGGACTGTGGGGAGGTGCCCCTTGGGAGGCCAAAGCAGGCATATCACTTGAGGTCAGGAGTTTGAGACCAGCCTGGGCAACACGGCGAAACCCCGTCTCTACTAAAAATACAAAAATTACCCAGGTGTGGTGACTTATAGTCCCAGCTACTGAGGAGGGTGAGGCAGGAGAATCGCTTGAATCCGGGAGGCAGAGGTTGCAGTGAGCCGATCACGCCACTGCACTCCAGCCTGGTGACAGAGTGAGTCTCCAAAAACAAAACAAAAGTGTCTTTTGAGTATCACTTGGATTAAAAAATAAGTAATCTTTTTTTTTTTTTTTTTGGGGTGGAGTCT
>NW_020259261.1:1667-5243 GCF_003255815.1 Theropithecus gelada | reverse complement strand
CTTTGAAGACTATAGGGCCAAAGGAAATATCCTTTGATAACAAAGAGGAAGAAGCTTTCTGAGAAACTTCTTTGTGTTCTGTGAAATCATCTCACAGAGTTACAGCTTTGCCCTCAAGAACCCTTTCGCTAAGGCAGTTCCTGTGGAATTGGCAAAGTGATATTTGGAAACTCATAGAGGGCTATGGTGAAAAATAAAATATCCTCAGATGAATTCTGGAAAGAAGCTTTCTGAGAAACTTCTTTGTGTTCTGTGAAATCATCTCACAGAGTTACAGCTTTCCCCTCAAGAACCCTTTCGCTAAGACAGTTTCTGTGGAATTGGCAGAGTGATACATGGAAGCCCATTGAGGGCTATGGTGAAACAGGAAATATCCTCAGATAAAATCTGGAGAGAAGCTTTCTGAGAAACTGCTCTGTGATGTGTGACTTCCACTCAATGAGTTACATCTGAATTTCGTTTATCTCTTTGCTAGCCTAATTTCTGTGGAATCTGAGAACAGATATTTCGGATCCCTTTGAAGACTATAGGACCAAAGGAAATATCTTCCGATAACAAAGAGAAAGAAGCTTTCTAAGAAACTTCTTTGTGTTCTGTGAAATCATCTCAGAGAGTTACAGTTTTCCCCTGAAGAAGCCTTTCGCTAAGACAGTGCTTGTGGAATTGGCAAAGTGATATTTGGAAGAACTTAGATGGCTATGGTGAAAAAGGAAATATCCTCAGATGAAATCTGGAAAGAAGCTTTCTGAGAAACTGCTCTGTGATGTGTGACTTCCACTCACAGAGTTCCATCTGTATTTCTTGGATATCTTTGCTAGCCTTATTTCTGTGGAATCTGAGAACAGATATTTCGGATCCCTTGGACGACTACAGGGCCAAAGGAAATATCCTCCGATAACAAAGAGAAAGAAGCTTTCTGTAAAACTTCTTGGTGTTCTGTGAAATCATCTCACAGAGTTACAGCTTTCCCCTCAAGAAGCCTTTCGCTAAGACAGTTCTTGTGGAATTGCCAAAGTGGTATTTGGAAGCCCTTAGAGGGCTATGGTGAAAAAGGAAATATCCTCTGATGAAATCTGGAAAGAAGCTTTCTGAGAAGCTGCTTAGTGTTCTGTTAATTCATCTCACAGAGTTACATCTGTATTTCGCGGATCTCTTTGCTAGCCCTATTTCTGTGGAATGTGAGAACAGATATTTCGGATCCCTTTGAAGACTATAGGGCCAAATTAAATATCCTCCGATAACAAAGAGAAAGAAGCTTTCTGAGAAACTTCTTTGTGTTCTGTGAAATCATCTCACAGAGTTACTGCTTTCCCCTCAAGAATCCTTTCGCTAAGGCAGTTCCTGTGGAATTGACAAAGTGATATTTGGAAGCCCATAGAGGGCTATGGTGAAAAAGGAAATATCCGCAGATGAAATCTGGAAAGAAGCCTTCTGAGAAACTGCTCTGTGATGTGTGACTTCCACTCACAGAGTTACATGTGTATTTCGTGGATCTTTTTGCTAGCCTTATTTCTGTGGAATCTGAGAACATATATTTCGAATCCCTTTGACGACTATATTGCCAAAGGAAATATCCTCCGATAACAAAGAGAAAGAAGCTTTCTCAGTAACTTCTTTGTGTTCTATGAAATCATCTCACAGAGTTACAGCTTTCCCCTCAAGAAACCTTTCGCTAAGACAGTTCTTGTGGAATTGGCAAAGGGATGTTTGGAAGCCCATAGAGGGCTATGATGAAAAAGGAAATATCCTCAGATGAAATCTGGAATGAAGCTTTCTGAGAAACTGCTTAGTGTTCTGTTAATTCATCTCACAGTGTTACATCTGTATTTCGTGGATCTCCTTGCTAGACTTATTTCTGTGGAATCTGAGAACAGATATTTCGGATCCCTTTGAGGACTATAGGGCCAAAGGAAATATCCTCCGATATCAAAGAGAAGGAAGCTTTCTGAGAAACTTCTTTGTGTTCTGTGAAATCGTCTCACAGTGTTACAGCTTTCCTCTAAAGACCCTTTCTCTAAGACAGTTCTAGTGGAATTGGCAAAGTGATATTTGGAAGCCCGTAGAGGGCTATGGTGAAAAGGAAATGTCCTCAGATGAAATCTGGAAAGAAGATTTCTGAGAAACTGCTTAGTGTTCTGTTAATTTATCACACAGAGTTACATCTGTATTTCGTGCATCTCTTTGCTAGCCTTATTTCTGTGGAATCTGAAAACAGATATTTCAGATCCCTTTGAAGACTATAGGGCCAAACGAAATATCCTCCGATAACAAAGAGAAAGAAGCCTTCTGAGAAACTACTTTGTGTTCTGTGAAATCATCTCACAGAGTTACAGCTTTCCCCTCAAGAAGCCTTTCGCTACGACAGTTCCTGTGGAATTGGCAAAGTGATATTTGGAAGCCCATAGAGGGCTGTGGTGAAAAAGGAAATATCCTCAGATGAAATACGGAAAAAAACTTTCTGAGAAACTGCTTAGTGTTATGTTAATTCATCTCACAGAGTTACATCTGTATTTCGTGCATCTCTTTGCCAGCCTTATTTCTGTGGAATCTGAGAAGAGATATTTCGGATCCCTTTGCAGACTATGGGACCAAAGGAAATATCGTCCGATAACAAAGAGAAAGAAGGTTTCTGAGAAACTTCTTTGTGTTCTGTGAAATCATCTCACAGAGTTACAGCTTTCCCCTCAAGAAGCCTTTCGCTAAGACAGTTCTTGTGGAATTGGCAAAGAGATATTTGGAAGCCCATAGAGGGCTATGGTGAAAAAGGAAATATCCTCAGATGAAATCTGGAAAGAAGCTTTGTGAGAAACTGCTCTGTGATGTGTGATTTCCACTCACAGAGTTACATCTGTATTTCGTGGATCTCTTTGCTAGCCTTCTTTCTGTGGAATCTGAGAACAGATATTTCGGATCCCTTTGAAGACTATAGGGCTAAAGGAAATATCCTCCGATAACAAAGAGAAAGAAGCTTTCTGAGAAACTTCTTTGTGTTCTGTGAAATCATCTCACAGAGTTAAAGCTTTCCCCTCAAGAAGCCTTTCGCTAAGACAGTTCTTGTGGAATTGGCAAAGGGATATTTGGAAGCCCATAGCGGGCTATGATGAAAAAGGAAATATCCTCAGATGAAATCTGGAAAGAAGCTTTCTGAGAAACTGTTCTGTGATGTGTGACTTCTACTCACAGAGTTACACCTGTTTTTCGTGCATCTCTTTGCTAGCATTATTTCTGCGGAATCTGAGAACAGATATTTCGGATCCCGTTGAAGACTACAGGGCCAAAGGAAACATCCTCCGATAACAACGAGAAAGAAGCTTTCCCAGAAACTTCTTTGTGTTCTGTGAAATCATGTCACAGAGTTACAGCTTTCCCCTCAAGAAGCCTTTCGCTAAGACAGTTCTGGTGGAATTGGCAAAGTGATATTTGGAAGCCCATAGAGGGCTATGGTGAAAAAGGAAATATCCTGAGATGAAATACGGAAAGAAGCTTTCTGAGAAACTGCTTAGTGTTGCGTTAATTCATCTCACAGATTTACATCTGTATTTCGTGCATCTCTTTGCTAGCCTTATTTCTGTGGAA
>NW_020259261.1:983-1579 GCF_003255815.1 Theropithecus gelada | reverse complement strand
AAAGAAGCTTTCTGAGAAACTGCTTAGTGTTGCGTTAATTCATCTCACAGAGTTACATCTGTAATTCGTGAATCTCTTTGCTAGCCTTATTTCTGAGTAATCTGAGAACAGATATTTCATATCCCTTTGAAGACCATAGGGCCAAAGGAAATATCCTCCGATAACAAAGAGAAAGAAGCTTTCTGAGAAACTTCTTTGTGTTCTGTGAAATCATCTCACAGAGTTACAGCTTTCCCCTCAAGAAGCCTTTCGCTAAGACAGTTCTTGAGGAATTGGGAAAGTGATATTTGGAAGCCCATAGAGGGCTACGGAGAAAAAGGAAATATCCTGAGATGAAATCTGGAAAGAAGCTTTCTGAGAAACTGCTTAGTGTTCTGTTAATTCATCTCACAGAGTTACATCTGTATTTCGTGGGTCTCTTTGCTAGCCTTATTTCTGTGGAATCTGAGAACAGATATTTGGGATCCCTTTGAAGACTATAGGGCCAAAGGAAATATCCTCCGATAACAAACAGAAAGAAGCTTTCTGAGAAACTTCTCTGTGTTCTGTGAAATCATCTCACAGAGTTACAGCTTTCCCCTCAAGAAGCCTTTCAC
>NW_020259261.1:0-933 GCF_003255815.1 Theropithecus gelada | reverse complement strand
TCCGATAACAAAGAGAAAGAAGCTTTCTGAGAAACTTCTCTGTGTTCTGTGAAATCATCTCACAGAGTTACAGCTTTCCCCTCAAGAAGCCTTTCACAAAGACAGTTGAAGTGGAATTGGCAAAGTGATGTTTGAAAGCCCATAGAGGCCTACGATGTAAAAGGAAATATCCTCAGATGAAATATGGAAAGAAGTTTTCTGAGAAATTGCTTAGTGTTCTGTTAATTCATCTCACAGAGTTACATCTGTATTTCGAGCATATCTTTGCTAAATTTATTTCTGTGGAATCTGAGAACAGATATTTCGATTCCTTTGAAGACTATAGGGCCAAAGGAAATATCCTCCGATAACAAAGAGAAAGAAGCTTTCCTGGAAACTTCTTTGTGTTCTATGAAATCATCTCTCAGAGTTACAGCTTCTCTCTCAAGAAGCCTTTCGCTAAGGCACTTCTTGTGGAATTGGCAAAGTGATATTTGGAGGACCATAGAGGGCTATGGTGAAAAACAAAATATCCTCAGATGGAATCTGGAAGGAAGCTTTCTGAGAAACTGCTTTGTGTTCTGTTAATTCGTCTCACAGTGTTACATCTGTATTTCGTGCATCTCTTCGCCAGCCTTATTTCTGTGGAATCTGAGTATAGATATTTCGGATCCTTTTGAAGACTATAGGGCCAAAGGGAATATCCTCTGATAACAAAGAGAAAGAAGCTTTCTGAGAAACTTCTTTGTGTTCTGTGAAATCATCTCACAGAGTTACATCTTTCCCCTCAAGAAGCCTTTCACTAAGAGAGTTCTTGAGGAATTGGCAAAGTGATATTTGGAAGCCCATAGAGGGCTATGGTGAAAAAGGAAATATCCTCAGATGAAATCTGGAAAGAAGCTTTCTGAGAAACTGCTCTGTGATGTGTGACTTCCACTCACATAGTTACATCTG
>NW_020259260.1:0-5246 GCF_003255815.1 Theropithecus gelada | reverse complement strand
AGGACTTTATTTCCTCTTCTCGGTGCAAATTATCTTGTATCTTTCCCAAGTTTTTTGAAGTGATCTTCAATATTCTGGTCTTTCCATTTTTCCTAAAATGCAGATGCACAAAATTATGAATTCTTTCAAACTATAGAAACATTACTAGTTTTCATGTTCATTGTACACAGTGCCCATGCCTGATTTATTCACCAAATCATTCCCTTGCCCCATTCCAAATCACAAATAGCACTGATGATAGGGAAATACTTCTGTAATTACGTGAAATGTGTTGTCATTCTTACCTACAGAAGCCAGGTTCCTGCAGGTTTCCTGCATCACTTCTCTGGAAAGATTCTTCTGAGAAGAATCTAGCAAAGCCCGTTCCTGCTGGGTAAAGTTCACAGCCACATCCTCAAAAGCCATGGAGTCCTAGAACATTCCACACATGTGGATAGACGGAAGAATGAGAGCACTGGGAATTTATACTCAATCCATAAGCTGTTTACATGATTCTCAAATTTCCAGGCACTTATTTTATGACTTGATTGTCACAACTCTTACTCTGTTCACACATACTCCCTCCCACACAGCAGTACTAATGCTAGAATTAAACTATTCAAAAAGGCAACAGCAAAGTAGAAACACCCATCTCATTAGAGAATCCAGGGAGTAAGATGTGCTGCTAGGAGTTACCTTTTAACTTCACTTTGTACATTTCTAGTATCTGTCATACTAAAGTCCTACGTGATGTGCATAAGTGAGTTAATATTATCGGTCCTGAGACTACTTATTCTTAAAAATGCCTGCCCACAAAGTTCAATCTTTGTATTAGGAACTTAAATTTTGAAAGGGATTCCACCAACCCAAGTAATAAGAATGACTCACTGCATCTAAATGGCTTATGCAATATATTTGCCAAAACTTCTTCTGCTGAAGGCCTATTATTTTGTGTCACTGCAGTGGTGCTTAGAGAACCGGAAACAACAGAGTCTGAACACTAAGTGTTCAATGAGTTTCCCTGGTAGACAATATTTTACATGTGCTGTCACTTGTTAACAGGGAAGGTGAGCCCATTCCATGTGATTACACCAAGAGAGAATAGGCTTATTTAATTGAGTAGCAAATAAAACAATAACTGATATTTAACAATACTGATACAATAATTTTTCAAATTTCTATTGCACAATGTCAAGGCAGAAAAGAATAAAAGGAAATACATGTTTTTTAAAATGACATGAATGTCACCACTTCCAGATGCTATTCCTATGAAAACACATGAATTCCCAAATCAGGTGGTTTTAGGCAAGAAAAACTACTCTTTCATACATAGTAAAAATGACAACTCTCTAATGATTTTTAGTCATCTAAAAGAGTGATGGCTTGTCTAACATACTTCTAAGATTTTCAAATAAAAATATTCAGGACAGCACAGTATTAGCAGAGATGAACAAGCAGACCAAGGGGAAAAGTCTTAATGACCCAGCATTTATATGGAAAGTTGAGGAATGATAGAGTAGGCACTGTAGAATAGAAAAATCACATGCACTTTAAAATATGAGGCAAACCAGGCTGGCATCTACTTGGGGAAATGCATTGCATTCTTCTCTATTCCATGAACAATAATCTTATTATATATTCAAATACAAAAGATAAAACTAGAACACTTTCAGAAGTCACAGGAAGNAGAAAAACATATTAAAATTTAGGGAATAAAAAGAAAATAGAGTGGGCCAGGCGTGGTGGCTCACGCCTGTAATCCCAGCACCTTGGGAGGCTGAGGCGGGGGATCACCTGAGGTCAGGAGGTTGAGACCAGCCTGGCCAACGTGGCAAAAATCCCGTCTTTTTGTTTGTTGTTTTTTTTTTTTTTTTGAGTCGGAGTCTCACATTGTCCCTTGGGCTGGGATGCAGTGGCAAGATCTTGGCTCATTGCAACCTCCACCTCCCAGGTTCAAGCAATTCTCTTGCCTCAGCCTCCCAAGTAGCTGGGATTACAGGTGCCTGCCACCAAGCTCAGCTAAGATTTTGTATTTTTTAGTAGAGACAGGGTTTCACCATGTGGGCCAGGCTGCTCTGGAACTCCTGACCTCGTGATCCGACCATCTTGACCTCCCAAAGGGCTGAGATTAGAGGCATGAGCCACCGTGCCAGGCCTAAAACCCTGTGTTTACTAAAAATATGAAAATTAGCTGGGTGTGGTGGTGGGCATCTATAATCTCAGTTACTCGGGAGGCTGACACAGGAGAATCACTTGAACTCGGGAGGCGGAGGTTGCAGTAAGCAGAGATGGCACCACTGCACTCCAGCCGGGCTACAGAGCAAGACAGCATCTCCAAAAAACAACACTCAGACACCCAGATAAGAGGATACACATGTGTCCACTGTCATAAATTCTTCACCAAGCTACAAGAGGGGAACTGACATTTTGGTGAAGCTTTATAAATCATCAATTTATCACTTTTATTTCACCAGTAGCATTTACTAAGCTAAGTCCTACAATTCCATTTGAAATTACCCTTAAAAAGAACAGACCTTTAAAACTTACTACACTCACTCTGGGGAAGAAATAATACAAATTTTTAGCAAATGAAATACATCATTTTACCTAGCCTCTTTGGAAATAGTATTTTTATCTTTCAAGTTGTACTGACAAAATGTGTCTTACAGTCCGTGAAAACCTGAAACTCAAATAAGCGGACAAGCCTTTTCAAGGTAACAAACTCAGGGAGAGGCAGTACTGACTCCAACGCAGTCCTTTCTAAGTGTCACGGCAGGCCATTCCATCCCTCAGGACGCCCATCCTTTTCAGTAAAGTACTCAGTGACCACCTAGGAGGCACTGGCACTGCTCTTTGTCCTCCTGTGGGCCTTAAGTGCATTTTAATATTCAGGTTCTTGCACATCCTCTCTGCGGTGGGTTTTCCTTGTCCTTTGGGACAGTTTTTCTCCACAAGTCTGAGACAAGCTAGAGAGCGTAAATCATTTCTGCCTTTTCCTCTCAATATCAGCATCCAATTGGCAGATCATCAGTGTGTCTCTGAGGAATAAAAACTCGGACTGGAGGAATAATTTTAATGACCTTTCATGACGTTACATGTACTGTCCATTAATGTTAATGTCCTAAAATTTTAATGACCCTAAGGGGTCACCATTTTAGATGAAACTATACCAGGAGATTCCTCTAAGGCCAAGAGCATCCAGCTACTCCCCTGAGAGACTCTACCCCCTACCTCAGGCTGTCCTTGGGGATGAGATGACCCCAGGGCTGATACTAGACCCTCCAATAGACATGGCCACTGTGGGTACCCTGGGTCATCCCCAGACAGTTCTAAAATGCCAGGACTAGGAAAAGACAGGAGGGTGGCTGAGGACACAACACCCTGTCAAGTTTTCACGGGGGGACCTCAACCTAAAGACATTTTGGTAATATGTACACTTAGGAAAGATGAAGAGAGGCACAAATTTTTTTTTTTACAGTAGAGTGTCAGATGATTTATTCTCCGCTTTCCTCTCATGTAAAATGTTTAGAAACAGAAAAATATTTTGGCCAAGGTGCCTCACGCCTGTAATCCCGGCGCTTTAGAAGGCCGAGGAGGGTGATCAATTAAGGTCAGGAGTTCGAAACCAACCTAGCCAACATGGCGAAACCCTGTCTCTACTAAACATACAAAAATTAGCTGGACGTGGTGGTGGCGCCTATAAGCCCAGCTACTTGGGAGGCTGAGGCAAGAGAATCGCTTGAACCCGGGAGTCAGAGGTTGCAGTGAGCTGAGACTGCATCATTGCACTCCAGCCTGGCGACAGGGTGAGACTCCGTCTCACAAAAATAATTATATATGTGGCTATATGTGTATATATATATGTGTGTGTATATATATGTATGGTTTGCTTCCTCATTCACCTTATCAAAGCCTCTGATTTACGCCCCTCCCGTGGATCCCAAACCACAAACCATGACTGCGGTACCCCTTTATGAATCGCGTTTGCTCAAACACGCCGTTTAACGTTTTAACAAAGCTCTGGTTAATTTTAGGGGGAGAAGGGTGGGACTGGAAGCTCCATGAACCACGCACACGGTGTCGGGCTCTCCCGGATCACCCTCCAGTGGTCACCGCACTACCCGAGTGGGGGAGGCGCGGGGTTCCGGAGAGGGCTCCGGCCGGCGGAAGTGGCGCCCACGGGTACAGACAGGACGCAGGGGTCCCGCTGCCCGCCCCGCCCTGCGCAGAAGGGGACTGAGGCCTGGCTGCGCCGCGGCGACTCGGTCCGCAGGTTCCGCAGCCCATGGCTGGTTCCAGCAGGTTTCAAACAGCCCTCTTCCCGACTTCGGGAAGCCAGGCGCAGTCCACTCACCGTTCCTCGGCTCCCCGGGTGTCCCCGCGTCAGCTAGGGATGTCCCAGTACCCGCAGGTCACAGGGTGGCCGAGGTTGCTGCAGAGCCACCGGGCCTCCCAGAGCCAGGAAGTAGCAGCGGAGACTCACAGAAAGAGCCTACGGTGGCGAAGGCGAGACAAAGCGCCCGCCTGCCAGATCCCGGAAGCCGCCCTCTCCTTTTCGGCGGCGCGCCTGATTGACGGGTCCCCACCCCAGCGCCCCTGATTGTCTGGGGCTTCAGGACCCGCCCCCTCAGGCCCTGAGTGACAGGAGATTGCGATCTCACGTGAGGCTGGATGAGGCCAGAATGACCGTTTTGGCCTAGCGGTTTATAGGGGGTGCGTCCTTCCTGCGCTGGGATCTGACCACGCAAGGAGCACATTCGCATTTAACTTTGTATACAAGATTATAGCTATTTTGCGTAATAAGATATAAAATTGCAAGCAATATAATGGCAATTCTGTAACTGCCCAGTGGGTTCACCTTGCCCGCTACCTAGACAGAGCCGATTTCTCAAGACGGGGGGAATAGCAATAGAGAAGGAGTAATTCACGCAGAGTCGGCTGTGCGGGAGACCGGAAATTTGATTTTTATTTTATTTCAATTTCTGAAACAGTCTTGCTCTGTCGCACAGGCTGGAGTGCAGCCTCGGAGTTTTATGATTATTCAAATCAGTCTCCCTGAGCATTTGGGGAAAAGAGTATTTAGAAAGTTTATTTTGCCAAGGTTGGGGATGCTTGTGCATGACACAGCCTCAGGATGTCCTGATCACAGTTGCCCAAGGTGGTCAGAGCACAGCTTGGTTTTGTTGGAGATAAATGCTCGGTGACGCAAAGTGAAACCAGCACTCAAGCAAAAGTTTTCTCAGTAACGCAATTTACCTCTGCGGAAG
>NW_020259259.1:0-5246 GCF_003255815.1 Theropithecus gelada | reverse complement strand
TTTGTGTTCTGTGAAATCATCTCACAGAGGTACAGCGTTCCCCTCAAGAAGCCTTTCGCTAAGACAGTTCTTGTGGAATTGGAAAGGGATATTTGGAAGCCCATAGAGGGCTACGGTGAAAAAGGAAATATCCTCAGATGAAATCTGGAAAGAAGCCTTTTGAGAAACTGCTTAGTGTTCTGTTAATTCATCTCACAGAGTTACATCTGTATTTCGTGGATCTCTCTGATAGCCTTATTTCTGTGGAATCTGAGAACAGATATTTCGCATCCCTTTGAAGACTATAGGGCCAAAGGAAATATCCTCTGATAACAAAGAGAAAGAAGTTTTGTGAGAAACTTTTTGTGTTCTGTGAAATCACCTCACAGAGTTTCAGCTTTTCCCTCAAGTAGCCTTTCGCTAAGACAGTTCCTGGGGAATTGGGAAAGTGATATTTGGAAGTCCATAGAGGGCTCTGGTGAAAAAGGAAACATCCTCAGATGGAACCTGGAAAGACGCTTTCTGAGAAAATGCTTAGTGTTCTGTTAATTCATCTCACAGAGCTACCTCTGTATTTCGTGGATCTCTTTGCTAGCCTTATTTCTGTGTGGTCTGAGAAAAGATATTTCGGATCCCTTTAAAGACTATAGTGCCAAAGGAAATATCCTACGATAACAAAGAGAGAGAACCTTTCTGAGAAACTTCTTTGTGTTCTGTGAAATCATCTCACAGAGTTACACCTTACCCCTCACAAAGCCTTTCGCTAAGACAGTTCTTGTGGAATTGGCAGAGATATTTCGAAGCACATGGAGGGCTATGGTGAAAAAGGAAATATCCTCAGATGAAATTTGGAAAGAATCTTTCTGAGAGACTGCTTAGTGTTCTGTTAATTCATCTCACAGAGTTTCATCTGTATTTCGTGGATCACTTTCCTAGCCTTATGTCTCTGGAATCTGAGAAGAGATATTTCGGATGCCTTTGAAGACTATCGGGCCAAAGGAAATATCCTCTGATAATAAAGAGAAAGAACGTTTCTGAGAAACTTCTTTGTGTTCTGTGAAATCATCTCACAGGGTTACCGCTTTCCCCTCAAGAAGCCTTTCGGCAAGACAGTTCTTACAGAATTGGAAAAGTGATATTTGGAAGCCCATAGAGGTCTGTGGTGAAAAAGGAAATATCCTCAGATGAAATCTGGAAAGAAGCTTTCTGAGAAACTGGTTAGTGTTCTGTTAATTCATCTCACAGAGTTACATCTGTATTTCTTGGATCTCTTTGCTGGCCTTATTTCTGTGGAATCTGAGAACAGATATTTCTGAACCCTGTGAGACAATAGGGCCAAAGGAAATATCCTCCGATAACAAAGAGAAAAGCTTTCTGAGAAACTGCTCTGTGACGTGTGACTTCAACTCACAGATTTACATCTGTATTTCGTGGATCTCTTGGCTAGCCTTATTTCTGTGGAATCTGAGAACAGATATTTCGGATTCCTTTGAAGACTATAGGTCCAAAGGAAATATCCTCTGATAACAAAGAGAAAGAAACTTTCTGAGAAACTTCTTTGTGTTCTGTGAAATCATCTCACAGAGGTACAGCGTTCCCCTCAAGAAGCCTTTCGCTAAGACAGTTCTTGTGGAATTGGAAATTGATATTTGGAAGCCCATAGAGGGCTACGGTGAAAAAGGAAATATCCTCAGATGAAATCTGGAAAGAAGCTTTCTGAGAAACTACTCTGTGATGTGTGACTTCCACTCACAGAATTACATCTGTATTTCGAGGATCTCTTTGCTAGCAATATTTCTGTGTAATGTGAGAACAGATATTTCGGATCCGTTTGAAGACTATAGGGCCAAAGGAAATATCCTCCGATAACAAGGAGAGATATACTTTGTGAGAAACTTCTTTGTGTTCTGTGAAATCATCTCACAGAGTTGCAGCTTTCCTCTCAGGAAGCCTCTCGCTAATACAGTTCTTGTGGAATTGGCAAAGTGATATTTGGAAGCCCATAGACAGCTATGCTGAAACAGGAAATATCCTCAGATGAAATCTGGAAAGAAGCTTTCTGAGAAACTGTTCTGTGATGTGTGACTTCCACTAACAGTGTTATATCTGTATTTCATGGATGTCTTTGCTAGCTTTATTTCTGTGGAATCTGAGAACAGATATTTCGGATCCCTTTGAAGACTATAGGGCAAAAGGAAATATCCTCGAATAACAAAGAGAAAGAAGCTTTCTGAGAAACTTCTTTGTGTTCTGTGAAATCATCTCACAGAGTTACAGGTTTCACCTCAAAAAGCCTTTCTCTAAGACAGTTCTTGTGGATTTGGCAAAGTGATATTTGGAAGCCCTTAGAGGGCTATGGTGAAGAAGGAAATATCCTCAGACGAAATCTGGAAAGACGCTTTCAGAGAAACTGCTTAGTGTTCAGTTAATCCATCTCACAGAGTTACATCTGTATTTCCTGGATCTCTTTGCTAGCCTTAATTCTGTAGAATCTGAGAACACACATAGCGGATCCCTTTGAAGACTATAGGGCCAAATGAAATATCCTAGGATAGCAAAGCGAAAGAAGATTTCTGAGAAACTTCTCTGTGTTCTTTGAAATCATCACACAGAGTTACACCTTTCCCCTCAAGAAGCCTTTCGCTAAGACAGTTCTTGTGGAATTGGCAAAGTGATATTTGGAAGCCCATAGAGGGCTATGGTGAAAAAGGAAATATCCTCAGATGAAATCTGGAAAGAAGCTTTCTGAGAAACTGCTTAGTGTTCTCTTGATTCATCTCACAGAGTTACATCTGTATTTCTTGGAACTGCTTGCTAGCCTTATTTCTATAGAATCTGAGAACAGATATTTCTGATCCCTTTGAAGACTATAGCGCCAAAGGAAATATCCTCCGATAAAAAAGAGAAAGAAGCTCTCAGAGAAACTTCTTTGTGTTCTGTGAAATCATCTCACAGAGTTACAGCGTTCCCCTCAAGAAGCCTTTAGCTACGACAGTTCTTGTGGAATTCGCAAAGAGTTATTTGGAAGCCCATAGAGGGCTATGATGAAAAAGGAAATATCCTCAGATGAAATCTGGAAAGAAGCTTTCTGAGAAACTGCTTAGTGTTCTGTTAATTCATCTCACAAAGTTACATCTGTATTTTGTGGGTCTCTTTGCTAGCCTTATTTCTGTGGAATCTGAGAACAGATATTTCGGATCCCTTTGAAGATTATAGGGTCAAAGGAAATATCCTCCGATAACAAAGAGAAAGAAGCTTTCTGAGGAACTTCTTGGTGATTTGTGAAATCATCTCACAGAGTTACAGCTTTCCCCTCAAGAAGACTTTCGCTAAGACAGTTCTTGTGGAATTGGCAAAGTGATATTTGGAAACTCATAGAGGGCTATGGTGAAAAAGGAAATATCCTCAGATGAAATCTGGAAAGAAGCTTTCTGAGAAACTGCTTTGTGTTCTGTTAATTCATCTCACAGAGTTACATCTGTATTTCGTGGATCTCTTTGCTAGCCTTATTTGTGTGGAATCTGAGAACAGATTACTAGTCTTATTTCTGTGGAATCTGAGAACAGATTTTCGGATCCCTTTGAAGACTATAGGGCCAAAGGAAATATCCTCCGATAACAAAGAGAAAGAAGCTTTCTGAGAAACTTCTTTGTGTTCTGTGAAATCACCTTACAGAGTGACAGCTTTCCCCGCAAGAAGCCTTTCGCGAAGACAGTTATTGTGGAATTGGCAAAGTGATATTTGGAAGCCCATAGAGGGCTATGGTGAAACAGGAAATATCCTCAGATGAAATCTGGAAAGAAGATTTCTGAGAAACTGCTCTGTGATGTGTGACTTCCACTCACAGAGTTACATCTATATTTCGTGGATCTCTTTGCTAGCCTTATTTCTGCGGAATCTGAGAGCAGATATTTCGGATCCCTTTGAAGACTATAGGGCCAAAGGAAATATCCTACGATAACAAACAGAAAGAAGCTTTCTGAGAAACTTGTTTGTGTTCTGTGAAATCATCTCACAGAGTTACAGCTTGCCCCTCAAGAAGCCATTCGCTAAGGCAGTTCTTGTGGAATTGGCAAAGTGATATTTGGAAGCCCATAGAGGGCTATGGTGAAAAAGGAAATATCTTCAGATGAAATCTGGAAAGAACTTTTCTGAGAAACTGCATAGTTTTCCTTCAATTCCTCTCACAGAGTTACATCTGTATTTCTTGGATCTCTTTGCTAGCCATATTTCTGTGGAATCTGAGAAGAGATATTTCGGATTCCTGGAAGACTACAGGGCCAAAGGAAATATCCTCCGAGAACAAAGAGAAAGAAGCTTTCTGAGAAACTTCTTTGTGTTCTGTGAAATCATCTCACAGAGTTACAGCTTTCCCCTCAAGAAGGCTTTCGCTAAGACAGTTCTTGGGGAATTGGCAAAGTGATATTTGGAAGCCCATAGAGGGCTATGGTGAAAAAGGAAATATCCTCAGATGAAATCTTGAAAGAACCTTTCTGAGAAACTGCTGTGTGATGTGTGACTTCTATTCACAGAGTTACATCTGTATTTCGTGGATCTCTTTGCTAGCGTTATTTCTGCTTAATCTGAGAACAGATATTTCGGATCCCTTTGAAGACTATAGGGCCAAACGAAATATCCTCCGATAACAAAGAGAAAGAAGCTTTCTGACAAACGTCTTTGTGTTCTGTGAAATCATCTCACAGAGTTACAGCATTCCCCTCAAGAAGCCTTTCGCTAAGACAGTTCTTGGAGAATTGGAAAAATGATATTTGGAAACACATAGAAGGCTATGGTGAAAAAGGAAATATCCTCAGATGAAATCTGGAAAGAAGCTTTCTGAGAAACTGCTTAGTGATTTGTTAATTCATCTCACAGATGTACATCTGTATTTCCTGTATCTGTTTGCTAGCCTTATTTCTGTGTAATCTGAGAACAGATATTTCGGTTCCCTTTGAATACTATAGGGCCAAAGGAAATACCCTCCGATAACAAAGAGAAAAAAGCTTTCTGAGAAACTTCTTTGTGTTCTGTGAAATCATCTCACAGAGTTATAGCTTTCCCCTCAAGAAGTCTTTCGCTAAGACAGTTCTTGTGGAAATGGCAAAGTGATATTTGGAAGCCCATAGAGGACTATGTTGAAAAAGGAATTATTCTCAGATGAAATCTGGAAAGAGGCTTTCTGAGAAACTGCTCAGTGTTCTGTTAATTCATCTCAGAGAGTTACATCTGTATTTCGAGGATCTCTTTGCTCGCCTTATTTCTGTGGA
>NW_020259258.1:0-5251 GCF_003255815.1 Theropithecus gelada | reverse complement strand
ACAGAACACTAAGCAGTTTCTCAGAAAGCTTCCTTCTCCCTGTTATCGGAGGAGATATCCTTTGGCCCTATAGTCTTCAAAGAAAGGGATCCGAAATATCTGGTCTCAGATTCCACAGAAATAAAGCTAGCAAAGAGATCCACGAAATACAGATGTAACTCTGTGAGATGAATAAACAGAACACTAAGCAGTTTCTCAGAAAGCTTCTTTCCAGATTTCATCTGAGGATATTTCCTTTTTCACCATAGCCCAGTATGGGTTTCCAAATATCACTTTGTCAATTCCACTAGAACTGTCTTAGCGTAAGGCTTCTTGAGGGGAAAGCTGTAACTCTGTGAGATGATTTCACAGAACACAAAGAAGCTTCTCAGAAAGCTTCTTTCTCTTTGTTATCGGAGGATATTTCCTTTGGCCGTATAGTCTTCTCAGAAACTGATCCGAAATATCTGGTCTCAGATTCCACAGAAATAAGGCTAGAAAAGTGATCCACGACATACAGATGTAACTCTGTGAGATGAATTAAGAGAACACTAAGCAGTTTCTGAAAAAGCTTCTTTCCAGATTTCATCTGAGGATATTTCCTTTGTCACCATAGCCCTCTATGGGCTTCCAAATATCACTTTGCCAATTCCACAAGAACTGTCTTAGTGAAACGCTTCTTGAGGGGAAAGCTGTAAATCTGTGAGATGATTTCACAGAACACAAAGCAGTTTCTCAGAAAGCTTCTTTCTCTTTGTTATCAGAGGATAATTCCTTTGGCCCTGTAGTCTTCAAAGAAAGGGATGCGAAATATCTGGTCTCACATTCCAAGAAATAAGGCTAGCAAAGAGATCCACGAAACACAGATGTAACTCTGTGAGATGAATTAACAGAACACGAAGCAGTGTCTCAAAAAGCATCTTTCCAGATTTCATCTGAGGATATTTCCTTTTTCACCATAGCCCTCTTTGGGATTCCAAATATCACTTTGCCAATTCCACAAGAACTGTCTTAGAGAAAGGCTTCTTGAGGGGAAAGCTGTAACTCTGTGAGATGATTTCACAGAACACAAAGAAGTTTCTCAGAAAGCTTCCTTCTCTTTGTTATTGGAGGATATTTCCTTTGGCCCTATAGTCTTCAAAGGGATCCGAAATATCTGTTGTCAGATTCCACAGAAATAAGGCTAGCAAAGAGATCCACGAAATACAGATGTAACTCTGTGAGTAGAAGTCACACATCACAGAGCAGTTTCTCAGAAAGCTTCTTTCCATATTTCATGTGAGGATAACTATTTTTTCACCATACCCCTCTATGGGCTTCCAAATATCGCTTTGCCAATTCCACAAGAACTGTCTTAGCGAAAGGCTTCTTTAGGGGAAAGCTGCAACTCTGTGAGATGATTTCACAGAACACAACGACGTTTCTCAGAAAGCTTCTTTTTCTTTGTTATCGGAGGATATTTCCTTTGGTCCTATAGTCTTCAAAGAAAGAGATCCGAAATATCTGGTCTCAGATTCCACAGAAATAAGGCTAGTAAAGAGATCCACGAAATACAGATGTAACTCTGTGAGATGAATTAACAGAACAATACGAAGTTTCTCAGAAAACTTCTATCCAGATTTCATCTGAGGATATTTCCTTTTTCACCATAGCCCTCTAAGGGCTTCCAAATATCACTTTGCCACTTCCACAAGAACTGTCTTAGCGAAAGGCTTCTGGATTGGAAAGCTGTAACTCTGTGAGATGATTTCACAGAACACAAAGAAGTTTCTCAGAAAGCTTCTTTCTCTTTGTAATCGGAGGATATTTCCTTTGGCCCTATAGTCTTCAAAGAAAGGGATCCGAAATATCAGTTGTCAGATTCCACAGAAAGAAGGCTAGCAAGGAGATCCACGAAAAACCGATGTAACTCTGTGAGCACAAGTCACACATCACAGAGCAGTTTCTCAGAAACCTTCCTTCCAGATTTCATCTGAGGATAATTCCTTTTCCACCATAGCCCTCTATGGGCTTCCAAATAGCACTTTTCCAATTCCACAAGCACTGTCTTAGCGAAAGGCTTCTTGAGGGGAAAGCTGTTACTCTGTGAGATGATTTCACAGAACACCAAGAAGTTTCTCAGAAAGCTTCTTTCACTTTGTTATCGGGAGGATATTTCCTTTGGCCCTATAAGTCTTCAAAGGAATCCGAAATATCTGTTCTCAGATTCCACAGAAATGAGGCTAGCAAAGAGATCCAAGAAATACAGATGAAACTCTATGAGATGAATTAACAGAACACTAAGCAGTTTCTCAGAAAGCTTCTTTCCACATTTCATCTGAGGATATTTCGTTTTTCACCGTAGCCCTCTATGGGCTTCCAAATATCACTTTCCCAATTCCACAAGAACTGTCTTAGCGAAAGGCTTCTTGAGGGGAAAGCTGTGACTCTGTGAGATGATTTCACAGAACACAAAGCAGTTTCTCAGAAAGCTTCTTTCTCTTTGTTATCGGAGGATATTTCATTTGGCCCTATAGTCTTCAAAGGGATCCGAAATATCTGTTCTCAGATTCCACAGAAATAAGGCTAGCAAAGAGATCCACAAAATACAGATGAAACTCTGTGAGATGAATTAACAGAACACTAAGCAGTTTCTCAGAAAGCTTCTTTCCAGATTTCATCTGAGGATATTTACTTTTTCATCCTAGGTCTCTATGGGCTTCCAAATACCACTTTGCCAATTCCACAAGAACTGTCTTAACGAAAGGCTTCTTGAGGGGAAAGCTGTAACTCTGTGCGATGATTTCACAGAACACAAAGAAGTTTCTCAGAAAGCTTCTTTCTCTTTGTTATCGGAGGATATTTCCTTTGGCCCTATAGTCTTCAAAGGGATCCGAAATATCTCTTGTCAGATTCCACAGAAATAAGACTAGCAAAGAGATAAAGAAAAATACAGATGTAACACCTGTGAGATGAATTAACAGAACACTAAGCAGTTTTTCAGAAAGCTTCTTTCCAGATTTCATCTGAGGATATTTCCTTTTTCACCATACCTCTCTACGGGCTTCCAAATATCACTTTCCCAATTCCACAAGAACTGTCTTAGCGAAAGGCTTCTTGAGGGGAAAGCTGTAACTCTGTGAGATGATTTCAAAGAACTCAAAGAAGTTTCTCAGAAAGCTTCTTTCTCTTTGTTATCGGAGGATATTTCCTTTGGCCCTATAGTCTTCAAAGGGATCCGAAATATCTGTTGTTAGATTCCACAGAAATAAGGCTAGTAAGGAGATCCACAAAATACAGATGTAACTCTGTGAGGTGAATTAACAGAACACTAAGCAGTTTCCCAGAAAGATTCTTTCCAGATTTCATCTGAGGATATTTCCTTTTTCACCATAGCTCTCTATGGGCTTCCAAATATCACTTTGCCAATTCCACAAGAACTGTCTTAACGAAAGGCTTCTTGAGGAGAAAGCTGTAACTCTGTGAGGTGATTTCACAGAACTCAAAGAAGTTTCTCAGAAATCTTCTTTCTCTTTGTTATCGGAGGATATTTCCTTTGGCCCTATAGAATTCAAAGGGATCAGAAATATCTGTTGTCAGATTCCACAGAAAGACGGCTAGCAAAGAGTTCCACAAAATACAGATTTAACTCTGTGAGATGAATTAACAGAACACTAAGCAGTTTCTCAGAAAGCTTCTTTCCAGATTTCATCTGAGGATATTTCCTTTTTCACCGTAGCTCTCTATGGGCTTCCAAATATCACTTTGCCAATTCCACAAGAACTGTCTTAACGAAAGGCTTCTTCAGGGGAAAGCTGTAACTCTGTGAGATGATTTCACAGAACACAAACTAGTTTCTCAGAAAGCTTCTTTCTCTTTGTTCTCGGATTATATTTCCTTTGGCCCTATAGTCTTCAAAGGGATCCGAAGTATCTGTTCTCACATTCCACAGAAATAGGGCTAGCAAAGAGATCCATGAAATACAGATGTAACTCTGTGACTAGAAGTCAAGCATCACAGAGCAGTTTCTCAGAAAGCTTCTTTCCAGATTTCATCTGAGGATATTTCCTTTTTCACCATAGCCCCCTATGGGCTTCCAGATATCACTTTGCCAATTCCACAAGAACTGTCTTAGCGATAGGCTTCTTGAGGGGAAAGCTGTAACTCTGTGAGATGATTTCACAGAACACAAAGAAGTTTCTCAGAAAGCTTCTTTCTCTTTGTTATCGGAGGATATTTCCTTTGGCCCTATAGTCTTGAAAGGGATCCGAAATATCTGGTCTCAGATCCAACAGAAATAAGGCTAGCAAAGAGATCCACGAAATACAGATGTAACTCTGTGAGATGAATTAACAGAACACGTAGCAGTTTCTCAGAAAGCTTCTTTCTGTTTTTTATCGAGGGACATTTCCTTTGGCCCTATTGTCTTCAAAAGGATCCGAATTATCTGTTCTCAGATTACACAGAAATAAGGCTAGCAAAGAGATCCACAAAATGCAGACGTCACTCTCTGAGATGAATTAAGAGAACACCAAGCAGTTTCTCAGAAAGCTTCTTTCCAGATTTCATCTGAGGATATTTCCTTTTTCACCATAGCCTTCTAAGGGCTTCCAAATATCACTTTGCCAACTCCACAAGAACTGTCTTAGTGAAAGGCTTCTTGAGGGGAAAGCTGTAACTCTGTGAGATGATTTCACAGAACACAAAGTAGTTTCTCAGAAAGCTTCTTTCTCTCTGTTATCGGAGGATATATCCTTTGGCCTTATAGTCTTCTAAGGGATCCGAAATATGTGTTGTCAGATTCCATAGAAATAAGGCTAGCAAAGAGATCCACGAAATACAGATGTAACTCTGTGAGATGAATTAACAGAAAACTAAGCAGTTTCTCAGAAAGCTTCTTTCCAGATTTCATCTGATGATACTTCCTTTTTCACCATAGCCCTCTATGGGGTTCCAAATATCACTTTGCCAATTCCAAAAGAACTGTCGTAGCGAAAGGCTTCTTGAGGGGAAAGCTGAAACTCTGTCAGATGATTTCACAGAACACAAAGAAGTTTCTCTGAAAGCTTCTTTCTCTTTGTTATCGGAGGATATTTCCTTTGGCCCTATAGTCTTCAAAGGGATCCGAAATATCTGTTGTCAGATTCCACAGAAATAAGGCTAGCAAAGAGAAGCACGAAATACAGATGTAACTCTGTGAGATGAATTAACAGAACACTAAGCAGTTTCTCAGAAAGCTTCTTTCCAGATTTCATCTGAGGATATTTCCTTTTTCACCATAGCCATCTATGGG
>NW_020259257.1:0-5252 GCF_003255815.1 Theropithecus gelada | reverse complement strand
AGATTTCTCTTCTCGCTTCATTTCATTCATTTGATCCTCAATCGCTGGTACTCTTTCTTCCAGTTGATCGAGTCGGTTACTGAAGCTTGTGCACTTGTCACTTATTTCTCGTGTCATGGTTTTGATCTCTGTCAGTTCGTTTATGGCCTTCTCTGCATTAATTATTCTAGTTATCAATTTTTCCACTCTTTTTTCAAAATTTTTAGTTTCTTTGCGCTGGGTACGTAATTCCTCCTTTAGCTCTGAGAAGTTTGATGGACTGAAGCCACCTTCTCTCATCTCGTCAAAGTCATTGTCCATCCAGGTTTGATCCGTTGCTGGGGATGAGCTGCGTTCCTTTGGACGGGGAGATGCGCTCTTATTTTTTGAATTTCCAGCTTTTCTGCCCTGCTTTTTCCCCATCTTTGTGGTTTTATCTGCCTCTGGTCTTTGATGATGGTGACATACTGATGGGGTTTTGGTGTGGGTGTCCTTCCTGTTTGCTAGTTTTCCTTCTAACAGTCAGGATCCTCAGCTGTAGGTCTGTTGGAGATTGCTTGAGGTCCACTCCAGACCCTGTTTGCCTGGGTATCAGCAGCAGAGGCTGCAGAAGATAGAATATTTCTGAACAGCGAGTGTACCTGTCTGATTCTTGCTTTTAAAGCTTCCTCTCAGGGGTGTACTCCACCGTGTGAGGTGTGGCGTGTCGGTCTGCCCCTAGTGGGGGATGTCTCCCAGTTAGGCTACTCAGGGGTCAGGGACCCACCTGAGCAGGCAGTCTGTCCGTTCTCAGATCTCAACTTCTTTGTTGGGAGATCCACTGCTCTCTTCAAAGCTGTCAGACAGAGTTGTTTGTGTCTGCAGAGATTTCTGCTGCTTTTTTTTTGTTGTTGTTGTTGTTGTTGTTGTTGAGCTGTGCCCTGTCCCCAGAGGTGGAGTCTACAGAGACTGGCAGGCCTCCTTGAGCTGCTGTGAGCTCCACCTAGTTCGAGCTTCCCAGCGGCTTTGTTTACCTACTTAAGCCTCAGCAATCGTGGGCGCTCCTCCCCTAGCCTCACTGCTGCCTTGCTGTTAGATCACAGACTGCTGTGCTAGCAATGAGGGAGGCTCTGTGAGTGTGGGACCCTCCCGGCCAGGTATGGGATATAATCTCCTGGTGTGCCCGTTTGCTAAGACCCTTTGTAAAGCACAGTATTGGGGTGGGAGTTACCCGATTTTCCAGGTGTTGTGTGTCTCAGTTCCCCTGGCTAGGAAAAGGGATTCCCTTCCCCCTTGCGCTTCCCAGGTGAGGCGATGCCTCGCCCTGCTTCAGCTCTTGCTGGTTGGGCTGCAGCAGCTGACCAGCACCGATTGTCCGGCACTCCCTAGTGAGATGAACCCAGTACCTCAGTTGAAAATGCAGAAATCACCGGTCTTCTGTGTCGCTCGCCCTGGGAGCTGGAGACTGGAGCTGTTCCTGTTAGACCATCTTGCTCCGCCCCCCTGTTTCCTGATTGTTTAATGATTGCCAGTCTAACTGGTATGAGATGGTATCTCGTTGTGGTTTTGATTTGCATTTCTCTGATGGCGAGTGATGATGAGCAGTTTTTCATGTGTCTGTTGGCTGTATGAATGTCTTCTTTTGAAGAGTGTCTGTTCATATCCTTTGCCCAGTTTTTGATGGGGTTGTTTGTTTTTTCTTGTAAATTTGATTGAGTTCTTTATAGGTTCTGGATATTAGCCCTTTGTCAGATGAGTAGATTGTAAAAATTTTCTCCCACTGAATGATAATTTTATATGTATATAATTCTGAACAGTTCTCTCTTAGCAGTTGAAAAATATCTGGCCACTTCCTTCTGGTCTTCCTGGTTTCTATTGAGAAATATACTGCCATTGGAATTTTTTATTTCCCTTGGGAAAGCTGCCATTTTCTTTAGGCTGCTTTCAAGATTTGTTCTTTTTTTAATTTTCAGATTTCATTATGATGTGTATTGACATAATTTTTTTAGATATATTCTGAATAGGATGCTGTCAGCCTCCTGTATCTGTAGGGTTATGACTCTTCACAAATTCAGAAGTTTTCAGCCATTATTTCTTTGAGAACTTTTTAGCTCTATTTTCTTTTTATACTTCATATAGAATTCTGATAACAAAAGTATTAAGACTTTTATTATAGAACTACAGACGTCTGAGGCTCTATCATCTTTTTCAGTCTATTTTCGCTCTGTTGCTCAGATGGACAATTTCTCTTGTTCTGTTTTCTAATTCGCTGATTCTTTTCTCTGACCTATCCATTCTGCTGTTGAGCTTATCCAATGAGTTTTAAATTTCGGTTATTTTACTTTCAGTTCTAAAATTTTCATTCATTTCATTTTCTATCCTCTATTTCTTTGGTGAGACTTTCTACTTTAAAAATTTACTTTGAACATGTTTATAATTGCTTGTTGAAGCATTTGAAAATGATGTCTGTTTTAAAACTCTTGTCAGATAATTTTAACACTTGGGTCATCTAGGTGTTGGTGTCTGTTGATCATGTTTTCTCATTCATTTTGAGATTTTCCATGTTCTTGATACGATGTGCGATTTTTCTGTTGAAACAAGGATGTTTTGAGAGGTATGTTGAGCAACTCTCATCTTTAAATCCAAGTTCTGGAAGCCCCTTTGCAATGTCTTTTTGATGTTATTCTTTAACAATCTCATATTATCACCATTCCTACTGCTGTAGGCCCTATTCTCTACTCAATCTGAACACTGTCCATGGGAAATTTCATCTACTCAAAAGGCTTCAATTATCATTTAAGCAACCTGAGTTGACTACAGATGATAAGACTAGGCTCTGGAGTTATACGGACTTGGGTTCTAAATCCTGCTGCGTCTCTTAATAGCATTGGGACTTGAATAATTTAACTTAACATCTCTAAAGCTAAATTTTCTCATATGTAAAATAAAATTAGTAACATATTAGCTTTTTATATTAGCTAAGATCTTCTCTATGAGACATATCAGCAACTTTCCAGTATTCAAAATCGTATTTCACCTCCATAACTGGCTCTGATATACTTTTTTGCTCCTTTTTTGAGACAGAGTCTTGCTCTGTTGCCCAGCCTGAAGCATAGTGGCATGATCATTGCTCACTGCAACCTTTGCCTCCTGGCTTAAGTGATCCTCCTGACTTAGACTCCTGAGCAGCTGGGACTACAGGTGCCACCATGCTCAGCTAATTTTTATATTTGTAATAGAGATGAGGCTTTGCCATGTTGCCCAAGCTGGTCTCAAACACCTGGGCTCAAGCAATCCTCCCACTTCAGACTCCCAAAGTGCTGGGATTATAGGTGTGAGCCACTGTGCCTGGCTTCTGATATACTTTTCTAGTTTCATTGCCCACTGCTGCAGTATCTGCACACTCTATGCTATCTAAACTGGATTCCTTACCTTTGGTTATATTTTTCCTTTGGAAGGAAAAGACCTTGTCCAATCATTAAGGTTTTTATTAACTTCATTCTAATTGGTCACAAAATGTTTACATTTATAAAGATAAAGTAACACTCTTGCTACACCAATACAATGAGGACATTAACAACTGTGGCAGGCAGAATTCTAAGATGGTACCCGAGACGTCTGCCCTCTGGTGTACACGTCTTGTATAATCTCCTCCCTTGATTGTTGGCAGGACCCAGAATTTGATGAATGTCTCTTCTTTAATTAGGTCATATGGCAAAGGTGAAGGGATTTTGTTCATGTAATTAAAGTCCCTAATTAGTTTCCTTTGAGTTCATCAACAGGGAGATTGTCCTTGATGGGCCCTATCCAATCAAGTGGGTTCTTTAAAAGGATTAGGCTTTTAAAAGGCTTAGGCTTCTTCTGAGCAGAGAGCCTCCTGCTAAAGGAGTCAAGCTGCCATGAGTTCTACAGCTACAAGAAAATGAAATCTGCCAATAACTAAATGATTTTGGAAGTGGACTCCCAAGCCTCAGACAAGACTCTGACCTTAGCTGACTCTTTGATTACAGCTTTATGAGATTCAGCTTAGCTGTGCCTTACGGAAACTGTAAGATAATTAATAGGTGTTATTCTAAGTTCCTATGTCCATGGCAATTTGTTATACAGCAACAGAAAACTAATACAGAATTAATAAACTAGTTAATGAGTGTCATTAGTCATAATACTTAGGATTTATTACAGAATAAGAAAACTTAAAATGTAGTGAAGTCTCATAACACATAGTAACTTGATAGTAACTTTCTCAAATTTGACTATATTCCTAAAAATTTACATGACATTAGCCTAATGCACTGTGAATTTAAAAAATTGATCAAACATGTTTGGAGTAAAGACTGCATTATCATGTTTTTTCTATATAGGAAATATTACAAATGTATTGTCACATGAAGTCAATTAAGAAGTGTGGAACCAAAAAATATAAAACCAAAAAATGTTAATGCTGGCAAGGACGTGGAGAAAAGGGGATCCTTGTACACTGTCAGTAGGAGTGTAAATTAGTATAACCACTATGGAGAACAGTATGGAGTTTCCTCAAAAAAACTAAAACCTGAGCTACCATAAGATCCAGCAATTCCACTGCTGGGTATATACCCAGAAGGAAGGAAATCAGTATATTGAAGAGGTATCCGCACTCCTGTTTGTTGCAGCACTGTTTACAACAGCTAAAATTTGGAAGCAATCTAAGTTTCCATCAACAGATGAATGAATAAATAAAATGTGGTACATATACACAGTGGAGTATTATTCAGACATAAAAAAGAATGAGATCCTGTCATTTGCAAGAACATAGATGGAATTGTGTTATAGTTCACTTATGTGTTAAGTGACATAAGCCAGGCACAGAAAGACAAATATTTCATGTTCTCATTTATTTGTGGGATCTGAAAATCAAAACAATTGAACTCATGGACATAGAGAGTAGAAGGATGGTTACCAGAGGCTGGGAAGAGTAGTGGGGAGATGAGAAGGGAGGTGGGGATGGTTAATGAATACAAAAAATATAGAAAGAATGAGTAAGACCTACTATTTGATAGCACAACAGGGTGACTATAGTCAAAATAATTTAATTGTGCATTTTAAAATAATGTACAATTACACTAAAAGTGTAACTGGATTGTTTGTAACACAAAGGATAAGTGCTTAAGGAGATGAATACCCCATTCTCCATGATATGATTATTTCATATTGCATGCCTGTATCAAAACAGTTCATGTACCCCCAAAATATGTACGCCTACTATGTACCCACAAAAATTGAAAATTTAAAAATTTAAAAATAAATAAAGTATTATA
>NW_020259256.1:0-9969 GCF_003255815.1 Theropithecus gelada | reverse complement strand
TTTTTTTTTTTTTTTGTATTTTTTTTTTAGTAGAGACGGGGTTTCACCGTGTTAGCCAGGATGGTCTCGATCTCCTGACCTCGTGATCCGCCCGTCTCAGCCTCCCAAAGTGCTGGGATTACAGGCTTGAGCCACCGCGCCCGGCCTCTTTTTTCTTTTTTGAGACAGAGACTTGCTCTGTCACTCAGGCTGGAGTGGAGGGCAGTGGTGCAATCTCGGCTCACTGCAGCCTCCACCTGCCAGGTTCAAGTGATTCTCCTGCCTCAGCCTTCTGAGTAGCTGGATTACAGGCACCCGCCACCATTCCTGGCTAATTTTTGTATTTTTAGTAGAGATGGGGTTTCTCCACATTGGCCAGGCTGGTCTCGAACTCTTGACCTCAGGTGATCCACCCGCCTTGGCCTCCCAAAGGGTCAGGATTACAGGCGTGAGCCACTGCACCTGGCCTTTTTTTTTTTTTTGGTATTTTTGTAGAGACGGGGTTTTACCATGTTGGCCAGGCTGGTCTTGAACTCCTGACCTCAAGTAATCTGCTGCCTTAACCTCCCAAAGTGCTGGGATTATAGGCATGAGCCACCATGCCCAGCCTCTACAACAAAGTTTTAAAAATTAGCCGGGTGTGGTGGCATGCCCCTGTAGTCCTAGCTACTCAGGAAGCTGACGAGAGAGGATTGCTTGAGACTAGGAGGTTGAGGCTGCAGTGAACCATAACTGCACTAGTGCACTCCTGCCTAGGTGATAGAGCAAGACCCTGTCTCAAGAAAACCCCAAACACAGCTAGCCAACACAGTGAAACACTGTCTCTACCAAAAAAAACAAAAACAAAAACAAAAAATCTAGCTGGGTATGGTGGCGAGTGCCTGTAGTCCCAGCTACTCAGGAGGCTGAGGCATGAGACTTACTGGAACCCTGGAGGCAGAGACTGCAGTGAGCCAAGATCACACCACTGCACTACACCCTGGGCAAAACAGTGAGACCCTGTCTCAAAAAAAAAAAAAAAAATAAGGGGGACCATATTCCGGGGCGTAAAAAAAACAAAAAACAATTTTTTTCTTTTTTTTGAGATAGAGTTTTTTGGCTCTTGTTGCTGCTCTTGTCGCCCAGGCTAGAGTGCAGTGGCACAATCTCGGCTCACTGCAACCTTCGCCTTCTGAGTTCAAGTGATTCTCCTGCCTCAGCCTTCCGAGTAGCTGGGATTACAGGCGCCCGCCACCAAGCCAGGCTAATTTTTTGTATTTTTAGTAGAGACGGGGTTTCACCATGTTGGTCAGGCGGGTCTCGAACTCCTGACCACAAGTGATCCACCGACCTCAGCCTCCCAAAGTGCTGGGATTACAGGTGTGAGCCACCGTGCCCGGCCAAAAAAACAAATCTTAACAAATTAAAAATAACAAAGTTCAGCTGGACATGGTAGCTCATGCTTGAGGTTAGAGGACGGCTTGAGCCCAGGAGTTCCAGGCTGCAGTGAGCTATGATCATGCCACTGAACTCCTGCCTGAGTGTCCCTAAAAAAATGTCGTGGAAAATACATTTTTAGGCTATAACAGAATTACAAATCAATGACAAAAACATCTGGAAAATCCCCTAATACTGAGAATTAAACAACATAAAATATGTATTTTGAGACAGGATCTCACTCTGTTACCCAGGCTGGAGTGCAGTGGCTCACACCTGTAATGTCAGTAGTTTAGGAGGCTGAGGTGGGAAGACTGCTTGAGGCCAAGAGTTTGAGATCTCCCTGAGCAACAAAGCAAGACCTCTACTCCACAGAAAAAAAAAAATTAGCCTGGCATGGTAGTGCATGTCTGTAATCCTAACTACTTGGGAGGCTGAGGTGGGAGGATCCCTTGAGCCTAAGTGATTGACGTTATGATGAGCTATGATCACGCCATTGCACTCCAGGCTGGGTAACACAGCAAGGCTCTATCTCTGACAAAAAAAAAAAAGAAAGAAAGAAAAGAAAAAAAGAAATAAAGAAAAGAAAAAGGTAAAAGTCTTCTATTCATGCATGCCATGATTGTCAACGTTAAAAACAATATATAGCCACCAACTGAAGAGGCTCTAGTGGAAACAGTAGCTTCAGGGAATAGTCAAGTTTGAGTTAGAAGTTGAATGGAGGCCGGGCGCGGTGGCTCAAGCCTGTAATCCCAGCACTGTGGGAGGCCAAGACGGGTGGATCACGAGGTCAGGAGATCGAGACCATCCTGGCTAACACGATGAAACCCCCTCTCTACTAAAAAATACAAAAAACTAGCCGGGCGAGGTGGCGGGCGCCTGCTAGTCCCAGCTACTCGGGAGGCTGAGGCAGGAGAATGGCGTGAACCCGGGAGGCGGAGCTTGCAGTGAGCTGAGATCTGGCCACTGCACTCCAGCCTGGGCGACAGAGCGAGACTCTGTCTCAAAAAAAAAAAAAAAAAAAAAAAAAAAAAAAAAGAAATTGAATGGATAAAGAGGTGTGGTGATAGTTATTCTACTCCAAGCTGTTTTTTGTTTTGTTTTTGTTTTTGTTTTCTTGAGATGGAGGTCCGGTAGCTCACGCCTGTAATCCCAGCACTTTGGGAGGCTGAGCTGGACGGATCACAAGGTCAGGAGTTTGAGACCAGCCTGGCCAATATGGTGAAACCCCATCTCTACTAAAAATACAAAAGTTAGCCAGGTGTGGTGGTGGGCGCCTGTAGTCCCAGCTACTTGGGAGGCTGAGGCAGGATAATCCCTTGAACCCGGCAGGGGGAGGTTGCAGTGAGCCGAGATCGCACCACTGCACTCCAGCCTGGGTGACAGAGCAAGGCTCTGTCTCAAAAAAAAAAAAAAGAAAGAAAAAAAAGAAAGTTGGAGAAGAAATTTATAGATTTTTTTTTTTAACTTCAGTGATTACTTTTAAAATTCCTAACAGCTCTTATTTTCTTAAAATTCCTTTTTATAGCATCCTGTTTCTGTATGGGTGCAATGACTTCTTCGATATCAATAACTAGTTTTTTTTTTTTTTTTTTTTGAGACAGAGTCTTGCTCTTGTTGCCCAGGCTGGAGTGCAATGGCATGATCCTGGCTCACTGCAACCTCTGCCTCCAGTGTTCAAGCGATTCTCCTGCCTCAGCCTCCAGAGCAGCTGGGATTACAGGCGCCCGCCACCACACCCAGTAATTTCTTTTGTATTTTCAGTAGAGACAGGGTTTCGCCATGTTGGTCAGGCTGGTCTTGAACTCCTGACCTGGTGATCTGCCCATCTCGGCCTCCTGAAGAGCTGGAATTACAGGCATGAGCCACGGAACCCAGCCTGGATTTTTGTTTTAATTATTCTGATCCCTAGATTAAGTTTCATCCAGGTTATTTTTCTTCTTGATTTCTTTTATGTTGAAGGCTCTTCTAAAAAAAAAAATTTTTTTTTTTTTTTACATTTTTTTAATGAGATAGAGTCTTGCTCTGTCACCCAGGCTGAAGTGCAGTGGCAACATCTCACCACACCACAGCCTCAACTTCCCAGGCTCAAGTGACCCTCCCATCTCAGCCTTCCTAGTAGCTGGGACCACAGGCACACACCACCACCACACCTGGCTAATTTCTTGTAGAGACGGGTTTTTGCCATGTTCCCCAGGCTGGTCTTCTCAAAGTTTTCATCTTAGTTCCCCTTATGGTTAAGAGTGAGGCACTAAAAGGCTGATTAAGAGCAGTATGACTATAAGATAATCATGGAGGGTGGGGAGTAATTCCAATTTTCAGTTAATTCTTTTCTTTTTTTTGGAAGACAGGCTCTCACTATGTCATCCAGGCTGGAGTGCAGAGGCCACAGTCCTCTGGATGCGTGGAGTGCAGTCTTGACGTCCCGTGCCCAAGCAATCCCATCACCTCAGCCCTCCAAGTAGCTGGGACTACAGGTGCACGCCATCACACCTGGCTCTTTTAAAAAACTCTTGTAAAGAAAAGGTCTCACTATTTTGCCCAGGCTGGTCTTGACCTCCTCAGCTCAAGGGATCTGCCCCCTCGGCCTCCCGAAGTGTTGAGATTACAGGCATGAGCCACCGTGCCTGGGCCAGTAGCAAGAGTTGTGGTTTCAGGAAGTTTGAAACCTGGTTTGGTCAGGTTACGCTTTGTTGAGTTCTGGTGAACTGTATATACTATTTCTTCAGTTGTAAAAAGACTATAATAAAAAAAAGTACTGATATATTCAGCCACACCAAATCTTCACTTAAACACAAATCCCCATTACTGTCACCTTCATATGAACTTTTTTTTTTTTTTTAGATAGGGTCTTGTTCTGTCGCCCCGGCAGGGGTGCAGTGGTGCCCTCACAGCTCACTGTAGCTTTGACCGCCCACCTCAGTCTCCATAGTAGCTGGACTACAGGTGTGGTCCACTATGCTCAGCTAATTTCTAAAATATTTTTAGAGATGAGGTCTCATTACGTTGCCCAGGCTGGTCTCAAATTCTTGGGCTCAAGCAATCCTCCCACCTCAGTCTCCCAAAGTACTGGGATTACAGGTGTGAACCACCATGCCCAACCATGTGAGTATTTTTGAAGAGAATACTTATATTTGCCATGAGTAGTGTGAACCTTTCATATATATGAATGGTTTTATATATACATATATATATACACACATATAGTTTTTTTTTTCTTTTTTTTTTCTTGAGACAGAGTTTCGCTCTTGTTGCCCAGGCTGGAGTGCAATGGCACAATCTCGGCTCACTGCAAGCTCCACCTCCCCAGTTCAAGCGATTCTCCTGCCTCAGCCTTCCGAGTAGCTGGGATTACAGGCGCCCGCCACCAAGCCAGGCTAATTTTTTGTATTTTTAGTAGAGACGGAGGTTTCACCATGTTGGCCAGGCTGGTCTCGAACTCCTGACCTCAGGTGATCCACCCACCTCGGCCTCCCAAAGTGCTGGGATTATAGGCATGAGCCACCGTGCCCGGCCATGAGTGGTAATATTTACTAGTACAACATGATGGGGAAATACTGTCAATAAAGGAAGGCTCTGAAGAGTGCCCTTAAGGAAATAATCTGAAATGCACACAGTGGTTCAAGACAGCATTGTTTTTTGTTTTATCAAAGGAATATATAAATTTTAAAAGTCAAATATTGCTAAAATATTATTTTAAAAAACAAAAGCATGACTGCCAAGGGGTGCTGGGTTTCTTTTTCAAGCAATGAAAATTTCTAAAGTTGATAGTGGTGATAGATGCACAACTTCGTGAATATACTAAAAGTCATTGAATTAAACTTTTTTCTCCAGCTTTATTAAGGTATATAATTGCCAAAAATTATGGATACAGTGTACAATACGTCCCAATGTATTGTGTACACTACGTCCCAATGTATTGTACACTGTATTTAAAAATTTTTAATTTTGTAGAGTCTCGCTTTGTTGCCCAGTCTGGTCTTGGATTCCTGGCCTCAACAGATCCTTATCAGCCTCCCAAAGTGCTGAGATTACAGGAATAAGCCACCATGCCTGGCCTGTATTGTACTTTATTTTTTGAGACAGGCTCTCCCAGGCTCAAGTGCAGTGGTGTGATCACAGCACATTGCAGCCTGGACCTCCTGGGCCCAGGTGATCCTTCCACATCAGCCTCCTGAGTAGCAGAGATTACAGGTGTGCACCACCACACCCAGCTAATTTCTGTGTGTGTGTATATATACATATATATATATATATATATATATATTTTTTTTTTTTTGAGACAGAAGACAGAGTCTTGCTTTGTCGCCCAGGCTGGAGTGCAGTGGCACGATCTTGGCTCACTGCAAGCTCCGTCTCCCGGGTTCATGTCATTTTCCTGCCTCAGCCTCCCGAGCAGCTGGGACTACAGGCGCTTGCCACCATGCCCGGCTAATTTTTTTGTATTTTTAGTAGAGATGGGGTTTCATCGTGTTAGCCAGGATGGTCTCGATCTCCTCATCTCATGATCAGCCCGCCTCGGCCTCCCAGTACAGGCGTGAGCCACTGCGCCCACCCTAATTTTTGTATTTTTTGTAGAGATTGGGTTTCGCCATGTACCCAAGCTGGTCTCCTGGATTCAAGCGATCCACCTGCCTCGGCCTCCCAAAGTGCTGAGATTACAGGCATGAGCCACTGCACCCTGCCCTTTTATTCACTGGATTTAAAACATACTTTTTGAAGGTAGTTGAGTACTTACTTGATTCTTTTACATGGTCCACCCTCACTTCCATTCTTCTTACATTATGACTAATTATTGGTTGTTTAATGAGCATACTAAAAATGGTTCTTTACATCTTTTTCTATTTGATTAGTTTTCTGTTTCTACTAGTTCTTCCTATTTTTGCTAATTCCTTCTTTGCACTTCATCGCAATGTAATTACATACATAAGATGTATGTGATAACCCATTAATTTCTTTTGTTGATCTCCATTCTGGAGTATTTTACAGTTCTGGTCCTATGGACGGGAATAGCTGCATGTAAGGCTGCTGCACAGCTGGCATTCTGGACTTCACTCATCCCGGAAACAGCCAGCTCCTGTGTTGTATCCCGTTTCATTTGCATGACTTACTCTCCTCCTTTTTGGTGGAGTATATCACTCAGGTGCTTCCTGAGAAAATCCAAATGGAAGATAAAATTTGAGATCTTGAGTATCTGACAACATCTAACTTTTCACTCAGAACTTAAACATTTTTTATATATTTTTTAAGAGACAGGGTCTCACTCTGTTATCCAGGCTGGGGTGCAGTAGTGTGATCATGGCTCACTGCAGCCTTGACCTCCTGGTCTCAAGAGATCCTCTTGCCTGAGCAACACCACATCTGTTTTTTTTTTTTTTTTTTTTTTGGCAGAGATGTTGCCAAAAAACAAACAAACAAAAAACAGGTGTAGTGTTGCTCAGGCAACACTATGTTGCCCAAGCTGATCTTGAACCCCTGGCCCCTAACACTCCCCCTGCCTCGGCCTCCCAAAGTGCTGGGATTACAGGCGTGAGCCACCACACTTGGCCTCACTCAGAACTTAGAAGTCATTGCTTCCTTGTCTTGTAGCTTCCCATGTTGTTGAGAAAGTTGATGCCATTCTCATTCCCAATTCATTTAGCTCTTTTTTTTTTTCATAGACATAGTATTTTACCTTTGAAGATGGTTGTCTTTTCAGGTTTTCTTCTCCCTGTAGTTGAAACTATTTTGATCTTGGTTATTAGTGTTGGGAAACAATCTTTAAAAATCTAGTGACATTTAAAATTGCTCATGTTTTGGAATTCACCGGGTGAAAACTCAGCTTTCTCACTGGAAAAACTTCTCTTCTAAAGTCTGAATCCCTTTGAAGTTCTTTTCTCTGGGAACACCAAATTTCTACAGAAAAGGATCTTTCCTCCTCCCTGAGACTTAACTGCAAGCATTGTAGAAACTAAGAATCTACCATCCTGTATAGTTAGTTGATCTTCATTTTCAGTTTATGCCTGGCATTTCTCAGTCTGAAGATTTCTGTTTCAAATTCTCAAAAGAGCAATTTTCCTTCCATGTTAAGAGCACAGTAGTAACCTAGTTACCTATCTCACTGGGTAGGAAGAATACAAACTTTTTTTTTTTTTTGAGATGGAGGCTCGCTCTGTCGCCCAGGCTGGACTCCAGTGGCGCCATCTCAGCTCACTGCAAGCTCTGCCTTCCGGGTTCACACCACTCTCCTGCCTCAGCCTCCCGAGTAGCTGGGACTACAGGCGCCCGCCACCACACCAGCTAATTTTTTTGTAATTTTAGTAGAGACGGGGTTTCACTGTATTAGCCAGGATGGTCTCCTGACCTTGTGATCCGCCCGCTCTGCAGGGCCTGTTTTTCTCCACTGTCTAGTTCTAAGTTGTAAGGAGTAAATTGGCTTGCTTCTAATCAGTATTCCTACAATTAGGTTTGAACTTCCTCTGCTGTACTATGTCAGTACCTACTTTCCGTCCACTTTTCATCTCCCAAAAGTATTTTGACCTTTTAGCTACCATTCTTTGTCCCTAGAACTTTGTACCTCTGAATGTCATTTTGCTGAAGTCTCAAGACACAACTATAGTATTAAAACATTTGTGCTATCCACCATGTTTAATCAGAAGTCCATGGACCAATATTGTAATAGAGAAAAATCAGAAACAATCTAGATATCTAATAGGTTAACTGCCATAAAATATAGCAGCCCTACTCAATGGTCTCCTTATAGTTCAATGTTTATGTAAAGAAACCTTACATAAACCATTTGAATGTTTATGTAAAGCAACTTTAAAGAACTATAATTTCCATGGTTTTAAAAGATGAATATTAACAATTATATGCCCAGGCTGGAGTATTAGCTCACTTGTACTGAGCTAAAAATAGTACAATGAAAGAATACTTCAGAATACTAAGTGAATTCAAGGAGGTATGGTTAGAACTTATGATTTCTGAAAGGAGCACATTTTTATTACTAAAATTGCTTAGGAAAATAAAAGCAAAGCAAGCAGTTTAAGAGACAGAAAACCTGAGTTCTTAGTTTGACAATGCCAGTCATCATCATCTGGAAGGGCAGCAGAATTTTCAGACCAATTTTAGTATCATGATGCAGGCCAGGCCCAAATTGTAAGAGATAAAGAATAAGAAAAGGGGCCAGGCTGCCCGGCGCGGTGGCTCAAGCTTGTAATCCCAGCACTTTGGGAGGCCGAGACAGGCGAATCACGAGGTCAGGAGATCGAGACCATCCTGGCTAACACGGTGAAACCCCGTCTCTACTAAAAAAATACAAAAAACTAGCCGGGCCTGGTGGCGGGCGCCTGTAGTCCCAGCTACTCGGGAGGCTGAGGCAGGAGAATGACGTAAACCTGGGAGGCGGAGCTTGCAGTGAGCTGAGATCCGGCCACTGCACTCCAGCCTGGGCGGCAGAGCCAGACTCTGTCTCAAAAAAAAAAAAAAAAAAAAGAAAAGGGACCAGGCGTGGTGGCTCATGCCTGTAAATCCCAGCACTTTGGGAGGACAAGGCAGGCGGGATCACCTGAGGTCAAGAGTTCAAGATCAGCCTGACCAACATGGAGAAACCCCGTCTCTACTAAACCTAAAAAATTAGCCAGGCGTGGTGGCACATGCCTGTAATCCCAGCTACTCAGTAGGCTGAGGCAGTAGAATCGCTTGAACCTGGGAGGCGGAGGTTGTGGTGAGCCGAGATTGAGCCATTGCACTCCAGCCTGGGTAACATGAGCAAACCTCCATCTCAAAAAAAAAAAAAAAAAAAAAAGAAAAGGATAAGGAAGCAATCTATTCAGGACGCAGTATTTTTCAAATGTGATGGGAAACAGAGTAGGGAAAAGAGGAGAAATACACAAACATATTTAAATAGTTTAGGGGATGAAGTACTGGAGGGAAGAACATCTAGATGAAGGAAAAAAAAAAAAAAAAAAACCTGAAATAAGACAATGGAAAGTAGTAAAGAGTACAATAAGTTATCCTTCGAAAAAGAGAAAGCTTCCCAAAGAGAAAAGGCCCAGTGAAGAGTTATCTTGTCTGGAGACAGGGTCTTACTTGGCACTTTGTCCAGGCTAGAGAGTAGTGATGCAATCACAGTTCATTACAGCCTTGACCTCCTGGGCTCAGGTGATCCTCCCATCTTAGTCTCCTGAGTACCTGGGACTACAGGTGCCCATCACCCTGTACGACTAATTTTTGGCTAATTTTTTTGTAGAGACAGAATTTCACCATGTTGCCCAGGCTGGTCTTAACTCCTGGGCTCAAGCAATCCACCTGCCTCAGCCTCCCAAAGTGCTGGGATTACAGGCATGAGCCCCAAGAGAGTTTTACTGCACTGAATGGGGGATAGAAAGCAGTACTGGCAACACTTTAATCAACTAGACTTCAATGATTTTTTTTTTTTTTTGAGATGGAGTCTCGCTCTGTTGCCCAGGCTGGAGTGCAATGGCGTGATCTTGGCTCACTGCAACCTCTGCCTCCCCGGGGTCAAGCGGTTCTCCTGCCTCAGCTTCCCGAGTAGCTGGGATTACAGGTGCCTGCCACCGTGCCTGGCTAATT
>NW_020259255.1:0-5253 GCF_003255815.1 Theropithecus gelada | reverse complement strand
GGAGCCTGGCTGTGGGGCCACTGGGGAGAGGGTGCTTGTCGCCTGGAGCCAGGAGAAGCTGGGCTCCCCATGACCGGGACATCTGCTCCCGCCCTCAGATCCTGGCTCCCTCCTCCTTTCACCCTGGGACCAACACAGACTCCCCATGGCAACCAAACAGAAGGGGTGGAGCGCGGGGCCCTCCCGTCACCCTGCCTGGCCCCTGGACCGCCTTCTAGCCAGGAGTTCAGGGTTGACAGCCGTCTCCGCGGGGCGGCCCAGAGGCCCTCACGGTGTGGCCTAAGCTTGGCATGGAAACCCAGGCTGCCGACCTGCGGGGCACAGCGCTGTCCTCCTTGGCACAGGGGCGAGGAGGAAGGTGCTGACCATGTGCAAAAGGCCACGCAGGGAGTTTAGCAGAAGGCTGCCAGCAGGGCGGGTCCTGTGCCAGGCCAGGGGGCTGCTGTTCCTTCAGACAGAGCCCCTCTCTGGAGCCCCCTCAGGCAACGTTGGGACAGCTTCGCTGCTGCTGGGCTCACATTCCGCCTTGTCCTGGCACCACCCTGGGGCATAGGGTTAGGGTTTTTATGCAGCAGCCCTTCCCTGACGAGGGCCCTTAAGAAACGTGCTGTAGGCCGGGCGCGGTGGCTCAAGCCTGTAATCCCAGCACTTTGGGAGGCCGAGGCGGGTGGATCACAAGGTCAGGAGATCGAGACCATCCTGGCTAACATGGTGAAACCCCGTCTCTACTAAAAATACAAAAAATTAGCCGGGCGAGGTGGCGGGCGCCTGTAGTCCCAGCTACTCCGGAGGCTGAGGCGGGAGAATGGCGTGAACCCGGGGGGCGGAGCTTGCAGTGAGCTGAGATCCGGCCACTGCACTCCAGCCTGGGAGACACAGTGAGACTCCGTCTCAAAAAAAAAAAAAAAAAAAAGAAACGTGCTGTAATGCATGGGAAGCCTGAGTGTGAAGCTGGTTCCGACCGAAACGCAGACACAGGGGCCGAAGCCCTCAGCAGGACGCGACGCACACCCTGCATCTTCCAGGCACCCCCGTGGCCCCGACCCTGGGTGCTTGTGAGCATGAGCTGAGGAGGAGGCTCTGTGGGTGCAGACATGGCTACAAGGAGGACAGGACAGAATGATCTGGATGCCAAGGGGATGGGACTAGGGAGCTGCTGCCCAGGCGGGGGTGCGGTGGGAGTTGGACAGTGCGGCTGGAGGCCAGCCAGGCTCTGGGGAACTCACATGGGGGCCAGGACTGATCAGATCAGTGGCCACTCTGATCCCACCATGCTAGAGGAGAGGCCTGCAGGGACCCCGCCAAATGGGAGTGGACTGAGGCTGCAGGGCTCACTGTCCAGCTGGTGACACCGACCTGACGAGGCTGCATCCCGGCTGCTGTCTCGTGTACCCGCTCCCTGCAGGCTGAGCTGGGGACGCTGTACTATTTATGTGGTTGCCGGGGCAACGGAGAGCGCATCTGGAGCCTTGGGACGCTCTCAGTGGCCGCTGAGGACAATGAGACCAGGCAGGAAGCTGCACCGTGGCCCAGGAGAAGCCCCTTCCTCTGCAGAGCTGGAGCAGCACTTCCCTCGCTGGAAACCGGTGGGCAGGGAGGGCGGGGCCAGGCGGGGCCAGGCAGGGCCTCTGCCCGGGCAGCAGGTGAAGCTCAGGCTGAGGATGCCCACCCAGGCCCTTGGTCGCCACATCCAACTGCAGCCTCACATTCTCCAGGCTTTGCACACAGAAGCCCACTGCCAGGGAGACGGTGCTGCTGCAGGGGGCCACCAGGAGACAGCCTGGAGATGGTGTGGCCCTAACCAGGACCCCTTGACTTCCATGTGGAGGAGCTCAGGGCTGTCCTGAGCCTGAACCTGCCAGGCAAACCCGTGGCGCTCCCGAGCCAGTCCCCAAATCTGCAGGAGCTGAGGCCGGGTGGTCCCCCTGAAGGCATCCACCCAGAAACAAGGGTTCAGCTGGCAAAGGACAGCCCCGCTAAGATTCCAGGGCAGTGTCTCCCCCTGGACAGCTCCCTGGACTCAAAGCTTTTCTCATGAGAACCAGGTTGAAGCAAATCTTTCACTGCACACTACGGTGCCCTGCTGTCCATCGGCCGCACTTCGGCCAGTGAGGGCCGCGCTCTGCAAGAGGATGTCCTCCTGGGACACCCATCACCCACAGGAATGATTCTGGTGACCTTAAGTTGGCTACGTTTTGCCCAGACTGACCCAGCTGGCCACTCTGCCCATCACCCACCCACGTGGGTGACCCTTCCTGAGCTGGCAGGAGCCCCAGGATAGGAGACACTGGGTACTGTATTCTCAATTTTCTCTGCTTCTACTTTCACATTTAATTTCATCCTGGTAGTGCTTTATGTTCCAACGAGCAATAAACAGTAAAAGAAGTAAAGTAAGTGTCTCCCTTTCACCACGCAAACCGCCTGCCCTCTGGAAGTTTCGGTCTCAAGCTGTCATGAGAACCTAGCTATGCCGGAACCTCCCCTAGCAACAATCTGTATTTTGTAAACAAACAGTGCCGCAGCACCAGCCCAGGACACACGCCCTGTACCCTTTGTAACACTGCTAACCTTTTCCCCGCCCTGTTCTGCAGGCAGGAAAAGAGAGGAGGCGGAGAGTGAGCCCACAGCCCCTGATCCTGGGGCCCAGCGCAGTCCCCGTCACGTCTTGTCACCTTATCAGTCCCTGCGGGGCTCAGAGCTGACACGTGCTGCCGAAGGCACGGCGCCGCTCAGTGCTGGTGAATCTTCCCGCGCGGCCGCCAAGCTCGTGCTGCCCTGGGCCACAGCACAGGACTTTGCTGGGAAGAGATTTCTCCAGATTAAACAGAGTTACACAGATTCCAACCCCTTCCACACACCAGGCCCTATGGACGTGGCGGCAGCGGAGTCTGTTTCCCTTTGCAGAAGAGCAGATGCGGGCATGTGTGCCCTGAGGCACACTCTGGAAGGGCTCAAGGACGAGGCCACTGACCGTCGGCCAAGCCTGGCACTCAAATGTCCGCCTAACCTGGGGTCTTTATTCCATTTCTTCCCTACTTTCCACAATACAACATCCCTCACCCTGCACCTGACCTCCCCCGGGGTCAGGGGCTGCAGCCACGGCACCTGGGTGGTCACTTCCCAGACCCGCCCAGGTCCCTGAGGTGCCAGACAGCGTGGGCACCCTCCAGTGGCCACAATGGAAAGCCACGTGCTGCTGGCCCAGGGGCCCGAAGGGGGTCGCTGAGGCACGGGCACGGGGGGTGCAGCTGGGGAGGCCGTCCTGAGCCTGGTGCCGGCCAGCGGGAGGGGCAGCATGGACGAGGGCTGGGACACCAACGGCTCCGTTAGAAATGGAGATCCAGGTGTGGAGTGGGGGGTATAGGGGTGCCCAAGAGGGTTCACCTACCAGAGAGCAGGTGACAGCCCAGAGGCACATGGCCAAGCCACAGGCCAAAGGAAGAGTGGAGAGAAGGGATTCTAGCAGCGCATAAGGAAATAGCCAGGTGTGGAGGGTCAAATCATCCCCCACATAGGTCCAAGCCCTGACTCACAGCACCCGTGGCTGTGACCGCAGTTGGAAATAGGGTCTTTGCAGATAGTCCTGTTAGGGCAAGGCCATTTCAGGTAGGCCCTACTCCAATGACTGGCATCTTAACAAAAACGGGTACCCAACAGCCACAGAAACACACAGAGACAAGACGGCGTGAACACCAGAAGACGAGCCACGGACAGCGGCCGGAGCCAACCCCATCCCCTCTAGTAGCTTCAGCGGGAGCAGGGTGCAGCCAGCACCCGATTCCACACGGCCGGAGCCACCCCCTCCAGCAGCTTCAGCGGGAGCAGGGTACAGCCAGCACCCGATTCCACATGGCTGGGGACCCCGGGCCCCGAACTGTGAGACCAGATATGTCTGCTGTTGCAGGCACCTGGTTTTTGGTGCTTTGTGATGGCAGCCCCAGGACATGCCGCGGCCACCTGGTGATGCTGAGGGAGAGAGACAGACGGTGGGCAGAGCAGCAGGGGAGGGTGCCTTCCTCTGCAGAGCGTCCACTGGGCCATGCAGTGGAATCGCAGACGGAAACACAGCATTTTACACCCCCAGCGTAACTGTGATTCAGATGAGGGTTGCAACGGAAAGCGACATACCTAGGACCCAGAGTCCACCTGTGCACCACTCTGGATTGGCAGGGGCAGAGACCCGGCCCACCCTCCCAAGGAACCGCTGCATCCCCACCTACTGGGCCTCCGGACAGAGCAGTGGGACAGGCCGACGTCACCCGCGCCACGTTCTTCTGAAACTGCTCAGCCTCAACCACACAGACCCCCAGATGGTGGAGCAAGACACTGGTCTGGATACGCCGTGATGCTGTGGTCAAGGAGACACCAGCAGCTGCCAGGAAAAGGCAGGCGGGCACTGTGCTGACCTAAACACACCCAGAGACTCGGTCGCAACATGCCCAGAACCTTGGCCAGATTCTGGATTAAAAATCCTATCAAGTGCATCTGGGGGCTGTTGGAGAATGTTGACGTGGACTGCCTCAGGCATGGTCCGATCACAGCCTGTCTTCTCACCTGCCATGAAGGTGCAATAAAGGAGGACACCCATGTCTGGAGGGCATGTGCTGGAGCAGGGAGGCGGGCCGTGCGGCACGGGGTCAGTGACTGTGGGCTTCAGTGACATTCTCATCCCTCACTGCAGGACACCTGGGGCCAATGGCGCTGCCATGCAGCTCTGTGGGTCTGTGGGTTTCTGGGCCCTGGAGGTGGGGGACGCCATCTGGGACCCAGGCTTTGGGGGTGTGGGGACTCGGGGCTGTAGGTGGAGAACTCGGACGCTGGGCCACAGCGGAAGCTCGGCCAATGGCAGGGGATCTTGGGGAATGCCAGCAGGGCCACAGGGCACATCCTGGGCCTGGCAGAGACAGGCCACTACTCAGAACTATGATCTGTCCTGATGGGTGCAAGACTGGCAGTGTGTGCCAGGTGGAAACATGGGTTGCCACATTCCAGCACCCCCCATGGTAGAAGCCCGACCCCCCACACGTGTGTCCAGGCATGGTCTTAGACCCCACGGAACCCCCACTCTGGTGACTGGGCACACTCAGGGCCTCTCAGCAAAGGCCTCCTCTTGGGAAGTGAGCACTGCTTCCCTAAATCCCCTAGGACTGGGGAGGCCAGGGAGCAGACAGGGGGACACAAAGTCTTCTACTCACAGCCCCAGACGGTCACTCGAAGTCCCAGTCAGTCACTCACAGCCCGGACGGCCACTCA
>NW_020259254.1:0-5253 GCF_003255815.1 Theropithecus gelada | reverse complement strand
GTGGATTGCTGGTGGTGGGGAGTAGGTTACAAACCCCACAATTCAATAGATAAATTCTGACCACATATAAAGTTGAAATCTACTAAACTACTTTATGATGGATTTTTCTGGAGATGACCTGTTGATTTGTCTCTGGGACATTTTTTCCTGTAGTTACAGTACATTTTCAATAACTTCTGAAAGTTGACATGGAAACACAGGCAAATGCTTGTTAAGTATCAGGTACATTTTCCATTTTATAGTCTGAGATCTCAACCTAGAAAGTTAGCTAACAGCTACAGTTAAACATTTGGCCACTGACAGCTCAGTGAAAATAAAATATGCAGAAATGTAATTCAAAATAGTGGCATTTGTAAGAGCACCAATAAATATGAAATAATTAGGAATAATCTATCCAAACATGTGACAAGTCGGTATAGTGAACACCACATAACATTGCTAAGAGAAATTAAGACCTAAATAAATAGAGAAACATACTGTCTTCATGAGTTGCAAGACTCGGTATTGTTAAGATGCCTGTTCTGTTTAAACTGATCTATATATTCACAACAATCCCAGTAAAAATCCTGATATAGTTTTCAAATAAACTATGCTGTTTCTAAAATGCATGTAAAAATACAAAGGCTCTAGACTATGAAAACAACTCTGAGAAAGAACAAAATGGATAACAAACACTACCTGATTTTAAGACTTCTTACAAACCCATAGTAATCAAGACAGTGTGCTACTGGCATCAAGGCAGAAAAGTAGATCAAAAGAACAAAATAAACCACCTAAAAATTGACCTACATATATTAGATAACTGACTTTTGACAAAATTGCAGAAGCCATTCAATGTCTAAAGGATGATATTATCAATATATTGTGCTGAAACAAGTGGATATTCATGTACATAATTGTAAACTGTGATCTATATATAGTACCATATACAAAAGACAAGAAAGGCAATTCAAAATGGATCATATATGTAAATATAAAACCTAAAGCTGTAAAACTTGTAGAAGAAAACACGGGAGAGCAAGATTGTGACCTTGAGTTAGGTAAAGATTTCTTAGATGAATAAATCAATAATTAGGAATGCATCAAAGTTAAAAACTCTGGGTCTTACAAAGACACTATTAAGAGAATGAAAAGACTAGCCTCTGATTGGAAGAAAATGTTTGAAAATTGTATCTGATAAAGTACTTGCATCCAAAATATAGAAAAATACCACAAAATTAAATAACAAACACTCCAATAAATAAATAGGCAAAAGAATTGAATAGACAGTCATCTCTAGAAGATAAACAACTGTCAAACACATGAAAAGATATTCAACCATCATTAATCATTAGGGAAATGTAAATGAAAACTACAAGGCACCACTACCTCGTGGCTTTGCTTTTTTGGAGTTTAAAAATTATTCTTGGCATTGTTCCCTTACAGTACTCTTTCTATAGCACCTAAATAAATTTCTTCTATGCTTGTTATGAATGAATGTTTTCATTTAAATATACATAATTGTTGAGTTTTGTTAGTTTTGGTTCAAAGTGGTCAGTTTAATATGAAATATTCTGGGTGTAAGCCAGGTGTTTTCAATTCAGATACATTTTGGTTTACCTAAGCACACTTTCCAGTAGGATTATTTTGTTGTGACTTACCTTCTCTTATACATAAATTTGTGTTAATTGTAAATTTGGGTTTGTTAAAGTATTTCAGGAGGCTGATAGGTGGTGTGTTCATGTCCATTCAACTAAGCTCCCTATTCCTAATTTACTACTAAATCCTCCTTTGACCTTTAGTTTCATAGGGGTTATTATAGGTGGAGTGTTCTTTAATTAGAAACTGTAGCCCATTTCTTCCCATCTCATAGACTACATCTTGACCTAATGCTTTTATGTAAATATTTGTGATTACTTTTAAGACTTTTTAGAGTTAGCTGAAGATAGCAGTATACAGGCTGAATTGGCAAGTGATGGTGAGGTTTGTCAGAGTTTATCAGTTATAGGACAGCCTCCTCTAGAGGAATATAAAGCAGTGCCAAATCCTCTGAGATTTAAGCTGTTGCTGGTAGTAGTACTCTGGCAAATAACTTTGTTTATTCAGTTATTTAAGTTTATGGCTAAGCATAGTGGGGTATCTAATCCCAGTTTGGGCCTTAGCTATTATGAATTCAGAACATAATAAAGTCACTTTCGTAGTTTATTTTCATTTTAGCTATTGCCTTTTATGGCTTACAGCTTTAGTTAGACATAATCACAAACGTGCTGGGTTTTATTGATTTGAGTTAATCATATGACCTCAGTGGCTGACACGAAATTTACCAGCCCTAGGCGGAATTACTGTAGCTTGCTCAAACTTTTGTTTATTGCTTAATTTCTATCACTGCTGTTTCTCATGGGAGTGTGGTTGAGCAAGGCATTATGAGATACTAATTAATGTGCTTGGTATCTGCTCCTTTTGATCTTTTGCTGATCTGGAGGGCATTCTCAGTGGAATTCAGACACTTGCATATGTAATCTCGCTAAGAATTAATAAAAAGGCCAGGACCAAAGCTGTGTGTTGATGAAGTTACATGAATTCATCCAGGCATTTTCAGTGGCTTGCTTTAGTGAATTAAGATACAACAACTTGTATCTAGAAAATACTCTCTCAAGGGGAAATTGCTAAATTTAAGTGTTATTCTAGTATTGAGAGACTTTTGATAATCTTATTAAGAAACAAAGTTTTAGCCTAGAAAATCAAATTTTTAATGGATTTTTTTGTTTGTTTTAGAAAATGCTTTAATTAGGAGTTAGGCTGAAATAATGTTCCAGATAAGTTTATAATTGAATTTAATAATATGTGGGTACATATTAGAGCCTTAGGTAATAATCAGCAGATAAAAGATTTTTTGTTTGGGGAGTTTAGCAAGAATAAAAGATTTATATTTACATAAATACTGTAACAGCTCAAAATAAGGGACTAGAGGGAATTTGCAGAGTTAATCATATATAATGGGAATAATTTTGCATCTGTGACTGTATCTTGTTTTTATTATGTCCATTGAGCATGGATTAATTAACACTTTATGGTTTTTATGTGGGAAAATAACATTCAATTTAAGTTCAGCTACAATCAAGTTGTGTCAAGGCCTTGACAGCCATGTCGGATCACATCATCCCCCCAAATTAAAAAATACCAAATGCACGACACCACAGTGATGAGTGATCATGGGCTGATTAGTCATTAGTCCATTGAGATGTCTTATTTAAGAGGAATGACTGGATGGTTATAAGCTCATGGCCCTTAAGTAAGAACCACATGTCTGGTATAGTCTCAGTCTAGAAACCCCCAAGTTTTCTGAGTCCAGAGTGAGAAGATGGACACTTCCTGAGTAGACTGCTAATTTATCAAAGCTTAGTAGATAAGAAATCCTATTGGAGGTGATATGTATGTTGTCAAAAAAGGATTTGACTTCCTGTGCTCTGTATGGTCAATAATATTATGTCCTATGTAAAATGAAGAACTTATTGTATGGAACAACACTCATTTTTAAATACATTTATATGGACTTTTAATGTATTATGCACTGTGATTAGTTTGATGTGCATGTTTGTATGCATGGGGAATGGATTTTAAAGCACTATAAGATATAAATGTATAATGTATGATGAAGTGTTTATAGTACTAGTGCATAATTAATGGGGTAAATTACATAATGCATGGTGTACACAAGGTGATTAGATTTTATGCTTATTTTTTCCATACTGATATAAAACTCAAGAGCCGTCTCTTTGCATTCAGTATAAGAATCAGGGAATAGAATTTCAACTTTGGGTGCTGATAGTGGAGTGAAAAGCTTTTTCTTTGACTGCACTGGGGAGAGGTGCTCTCCATTTTTGGTTTACAAAACCAAATTTAATAAACTACAAGAACTCTTCATTGAAGTTTATTCTTGATTAGGCTAGCAAGTGGCATTAATATAAGAACAAGGGAAAAATATACAATGGATATACTTGTTCAATAATAATGAAAGGGTGTTCTACTGATTGACCTTTAATTTGTGTGAATATGAGATTATTATATACTAGAACCCAGAATAGGCATTGGCTTAGTAGCTGGAATATCATGCTTTGTTGTTTAGATAACTGAAGGATTGGGATGATTGCTAGAATTAAGATTAAGAGCACAAGGGCTACAACACCTCCTAGTTTATTGGAGATAGATCCTAAATTTCACCAACAAATAGAAGATATCACTCTGGCTTGATATGCGGTGGTATATTGAGGGGATTTGCTGGAATATATTCTGGGTTTCCTAAAAAGTCATGGGAGAATAAAACAAGTTTGAGTAGAAGTGATAGTAGAAAAACAAATCCTAAAATGCCTTTAATTGTGTGGTAGTGATGGAATGGGATTTTATTTGTATTGGTTGAGATTCCTTGGGTTATTTGATCCTGTTTCATGTGGGAATAGAAGGTACACAATAACTAGAGCTGAAACAATGAATGACAGAATAAAATGAAAGGTGAAGAATTGTGTGAAGGTGCCTTTGTCAAGAGAAAATCCACCTCTTATTCATTCTAACAGGTTGGTGCCAATGTATGGAATTGTTGATAGTAAATTTGTGATTGTTGTTTCTCTTCATGGTAAGACATAACCTATGAATGCTATAGCTATTACTGTGAATAAAAGAATAATTCCAATGTTTCAGGTTTCTAGAAAAGTATAGACCTCAGCCTACATGAATAAACAGGTAAAGAATATAGATATCCACTAGCATGCAGATATTAAATGATTCAGCCATAGCTTACATCTCAGCAGATGTGCGTGATAGAGGAAAATGCAGTTATTCTGTCTGAGGTATAGTATATAGCTAGGAAAAGTGCTGTAATGATTTGTAAAACTAGGCAAACTCAGTAGGAAACTGAAATTTCTTCATGTTGAGATGTTTGATGGTGCTGGTAGATCGATGGTGGGAAATGAAGGAAGAGCAAAGGGACATCTTACATGGCAGCAGGTAAGAGAGCGTGTGCAGGGGAACTCCCATTTATATAACCATCAGATCTCATGAGACTTATTTGCTGTCACGTGAACAGTATAGGGGAACCACTCCCATGATTCAATTATCTCCACTTGGCCCCACCTTTGACACGTGGGGATTACAATTCAAGGTGAGATTTGGGCGGGGACACAGCCTAACCATATCAATGGGACAGGAAAAAAGAGGCATTCAGAGGGTGGCTTGTGGGAGAACATTGGCACCTTAGTGGGTGAGAAGAGCAGCCATGCC
>NW_020259253.1:0-5253 GCF_003255815.1 Theropithecus gelada | reverse complement strand
GAGGGGGAGGAGGGAGGAGGAGGAGGAAGAGGGAGGAGGAGGAGGGAGGAGGAGGAGGGAAGAGGAGGAGAAGGAAAGAAAATAGCCAGTCTGTGCCCACCCGTTGAGTTGAAGGGTGCCGGAAAACCCTGGACTTTTCTGGTGGAGGTGGCGGGGAGGGATCCCAGGGTTAGTTAAGCTGTCACTTTGCTGCTGCTTCTTTCTGCGGGTTCACTGTCCTGCGGGCTTGATTCAGTCCTAGCAATCCGGAGAAGAAAGGGTTAAAGGAACCGCTCCCCCGACCCTGGCATTCCAAAGCAGCAGGCAGGCTCGGATTTCCCTGTTACCCCGAGGACGCCAGGAGCATTGAATTTCACTGCTGGGCCCAGTGCCTTTCTTTTAACTAATGACATCTGCGAAGGAATTCCAACTGAGGTCTCATTCCCAGAGACCAGGCATTTGGAACTCAAAGTATATATTTTGGGGCCGCCGTGCCCGGCCACCAGACCATCCAGGCGCGTCCCCCCATCTTCTGCCTCTGCCTGTCCTCGGCTGCCTTCAGGTTTTCCTGGGTGGAGAGCTCCTGAGAAACCCACTTATGGCTAGCGTTCCGTTATTGGAACGCTAAGCAGGTAGGAGTTACTTCTGGCCTCCTGCTGAAGGTCTTGGCCAAGATCTGGTTTTACACACAAAAGAACTTGCAACCTCTGGCATACATGAGGCTTAAAATGTCCGTGCAGAGCTCATGAAACTACAGGCCCCGGGCCCCTGAGCCCACCCAGTCCTTGCTCTGACACAGGCCTTTCATTTGGACACAAGAGGGGCCAGGGACGCCATCTGCAGATTCAGCCCTGGCCGGTTCAGCCCCCAGCGACTGTCGGCAATAAAAGGGGTCAGACAAAGGACTGGAAAAGCAGCTCACAGTGGGAATCCTGAGGCACTCAGGAGCCAGCCTGTCTGGCAAGCCTCAAACACACCCAGCAGGTTGGATTAATCCCACCTCACGGACGCTGGGAGCTGTGCAAGGAGTTTGCGAAGAGGATTCCTGGGGATGTCTGCAGCTCGTTCTGCGGGAGCTGCCTCTGGGACAGGTAATGTCACATTGTACCAGCAAGGTCTCTGTCCAGCCCAGACCACTTGGCCCAAATCCTGCAGAGCGCCTCTCGGCCATTGAGGTTCCTGGACTCCACTTTTAGCCAGAGCCAGCTAGGAAGAGGCTGGGAGCTTGTTAAAGTCTGAGGGTTGGCCGGGCGCGGTGGCTCACGCCTGTCATCCCAGCACTTTGGGAGGCCGAGGCAGGTGGATCACTTGAGGTCAGGAGCTCACGACCAGCCTAGCCAACATGGTGAAGCCCATTTCTACCGAAAATACAAAAATTAGCCGGGCGCGGTGGCGGACGTCTGTAATTCCAGCTACTCAGGAGGCTGAGGCAGGAGAATCACTTGAACCCGGGAGGCAGAGGTTGTGGTGAGCTGACATGGCACCACTGCACTCCAGCCTAAGACACAGAGCAAGTCTCCGTGTCAAAGGAAAAAAAAAAAAGGTGGGTGCAGTGGCTCATGCCTGTAATCCCAGCACTTTGGGAGGCCGAGGTGGGTGGATTACCTGAGGTCAGGAGTTCGAGACCAGCCTAGCCAACATGGTGAAACCCCATCTCTACTAAAAATACAAAAATTAGCCAGGCGTGGTGGAACAGGCCTGTAATCTCAGCTACTCGGGAGACTGAGGCAAGAGAATCGCTTGAACCCAGGAGGCGGAGGTTGTGGTGAGCCGAGATGGCACCACTGCACTGCAGCCTGAGACACAGAGCAAGTCTCCATGTCTAAGAAAAAAAAAAAAAGGTGGGTGCAGTGGCTCATGCCTGTAATCCCAGCACTTTGGGAGGCCGAGGTGGGTGGATCACCTGAGGTCAGGAGTTCAAGACCAGCCTGGCCAACATGGTGAAACCTCATCTCTACTAAAAATACAAAAATTATCCAGGTGTGGTGGCAGACGCCTGTAATCCCAGCTACTCGGGAGGCTGAAGCAGGAGAATCGCTTGAACCCGGGAGATGGAGGTTGCAGTGAGCTGAGACGGTGCCACTGCACTCCAGCCTGGGAGACAGAGCGAGACTCCATCTCAAATTATAAAACAAAAAAGCCTGTTGGTCCTGGGAATTCCACCCAAACTGAAAACCCAAAACAGCTGTCCCTGGCCCCCTTAAGTACGACACCAGACACCTCCTCCAGGTTGACCTCCAGGGACATCAGAACCAGGTATGACAATATATGTAGGTTGCTTTTATCTTTTTCCTAGTGGTGGCAGAATCAAGTTAGTAGCAGCTTTTTTTTTCTGCTTTTTTTTTTCTCTCTCTCTCTCTTTTTTTTTTTTTTTTTGAGACAGTCTTGCTGTGTTGCCCAGGCTGGTCTTGAACTCCTGGGCTCAAGCGATCCTCCTGCCTCGGCCTCCCAAAGTGCTGGGATTAAAGGCATGAGCCACCGTGCTAGGCCTATTTTTCTTCTTTTATTTATTTTTATTTATTTTTTATTTATTTTTTCTGAAGACAGAGTCTCATTCTGTCGCCCAGGCTGGAGTGCAGTGGCGCAATCTCGGCTCACTGCAACCTCTGCCTCCCGGGTTCAAGCGATTCTCCTGCCTCAGCCTCCCGAGTAGCTGGGATTACAGGCGCCCGCCACCACGCCTGGCTAATTTTTGTATTTTTAGTAGACATGGGGTTTCACCATGTTGGTCAGGCTGGTCTCCTGGCTCCTGACCTCGTGATCCACCTGCCTCGGCCTCCCACAGTGCTGGGATTACAGGCGTGAGCCACCACGCCCGGCCTATTTCTTTCTTTCTTTCTTTCTTTCTTTATTTATTTATTTATTTTTATTTTTTATTTTTTTGAGAAGGAGTCTCGCTCTGTCGTCCAGGCTGGAGTGCAGTGGCGCAATCTCGGCTCACTGCAACCTCCACTTCCTGGGTTCAAGCGATTCTCCTGCCTCAGCCTCCCAAAGTAGCTGGGATTAGAGGTGTACACCATCATGCTCTGCTAATTTTTTTTTTTTTTTTTTTTTTAAGCAGAGACTGGGTTTCCCTAACTTGGCCAGGCTCGAACTGCTGACTTCAGGTGATCCATCTGCCTTGGCCTCCCACAGTGCTGGGTTTACAGGCGTGAGCCACCATGCCCAGCCTATTTCTTTTTTTATATTTATTTATTTATTTATTTATTTATTTATTTATTTATTTATTTTGAGAAGGAGTTTCGCTCTGTCAACCAGGCTGGAGTGCAGTGGCGCGATCTCAGCTCACCACAACCTCCGCCTCCGGGTTCAAGCAATTCTCCTGCCTCAGCCTCCCGAGTAGCTGGGACTACAGGCGCCTGCCACCACACCCAGCTAATTTTTGTATTTTTAGTAGAGACAGGGTTTCACTATGTTGGTTAGTCTGGTCTAGAACTCCTGACTTCGTGATCCGCCCTCCTCGGCCTCCCAAAGTGCTGGAATTACAGGTGTGAGCCACTGCACCCGGCCATCTTTTTTTTAAATAGAAGTGACCAGCATGGGCTGGGTGCGATGGCTCACGCCTATAATCCCAGCGCTTTGGGAGGCTGAGGCAGGCAGTTCACAAGGTCAAGAGATGGAGACCAGCCTGGCTAACGTGCTGAAACCTCATCTCTACTAAAAATACAACAATTAGCCGGGCGTGGTGGTGGGCGCCTGTAGTCCCAGCTACTCAGGAGGCTGAGGCAGGAGAATGGCGTGAACCTGGGAGGTGGAGGTTGCAAGGAGATCGAGACCAGCCTGGCCAACACGTTGAAACCCCGTCTTTATTAAAAATACAACAATTGGCCGGGCGCGGTGGCTCAAGCCTGTAATCCCAGCACTTTGGGAGGCCGAGACGGGCGGATCACGAGGTCAGGAGATCGAGACCATCCTGGCTAACACGGTGAAACCCCGTCTCTACTAAAAAATACAAAAAACTAGCCGGGCGAGGTGGCGGGCGGCTGTAGTCCCAGCTACTTGGGAGGCTGAGGCAGGAGAATGGCATAAACCCGGGAGGCGGAGCTTGCAGTGAGCTGAGATCCGGCCACTGTACTCCAGCCTGGGCGACAGAGCGAGACTCCGTCTCAAAAAAAAATAAATAAATAAAAATAAAAATAAAAATAAAAATACAACAATTAGCTGGGTGTGGTGGCGGCGCCTGTAGTCCCAGCTACTCAGGAGGCTGAGTCAGGAGAATGGCTTGAACCTGGGAGGCGGAGGTTGCAGTGAGCTGAGATCGTGCCACTGCACTCCAGCCTGGGCGACAGAGCGAGACTCTGTCTTGAGGGGAAAAAAAGGAAAAAAGCAATGATAAGCATGGGTGAGGTTTTGTCCCTGCAGAGACAGCTAAGGCGAGGCCCCGAGCAGCCATCCTCTGGGACTTGCCTTAGATTTGGAAGTTTTGGACACTAGGGGCCGGAAGCACTCTGCAAATCCTCCTGGGCAAGCTGGGACTCTAGAAGAAGTTGCAACAGGGATTTGGGATGTGGGGATGGAGCCGCAGGGCAGAAAAGGGGCCTGTGGCTGGCAGCTCCTAGCCCAGAAAACCTGGTATCCCTTGGCAGTTAGGAGTCAGGATGCCCTGAGGCCCCGGTCAGCAGGTGGCACTGTCAGAGTCGTTTCAACCTACAGCAAATCCAACTTGAAGAAGGGCTGGGTAAAATGAGGCTGAGACCTGCATGGCTGCATTCTCAGACGGTTAAAGCATTCTTTTATTATTATTATTATTATTAATTTTTTTTTCTTTTTGAGACGGAGTCTCGGTCTGTTACCCAGGCTGGAGTGCAGTGGCACCATCTCAGCTCACTGCAACCTCCGCCTCCCGGGTTCAACCAATTCTCCTGCCTCAGCCTCCCAAGTAGCTGGGACCACAGCTGCACCATGCCCAGCTAATTTTTGTATTTTTAGTAGAGACAGGGTTTCACCATATTGGCCAGACTGGTCTCGAACTCCTGACCTCGTGATCCACCTGCCTCGGCCTCCCAAAGTCCTGGGATGACAAGCGTGAGCCACTGTCCCTGGCCTTTTATTATTATTATTATTATTATTATTATTATTATTATTATTATTAATTTTGGGGATGCAGTGTTGCTCTGTCGCCCAGGCTGGAGTGCAATGGTACGATCTCGGCTCACTGCAACCTCCGCCTCCCGGGTTCAAGCGATTCTCCTGCCTCAGCCTCCGGAGTAGCTGGGATGACAAGCGCCCGCCACCACGCCTGGCTAATTTTTGCTTTTTTTTTTTTTTTTTTGA
>NW_020259252.1:665-5253 GCF_003255815.1 Theropithecus gelada | reverse complement strand
GGAAGCCCATAGAGGGCTATGGTGAAAAAGGAAATATCCTCAGATGAAATCTGTAAAGAAGCTTTCTGAGAAACTGCTCTGTGATGTGTGACCTCTACTCACAGAGTTACCTGTGTATTTCGTGCATCTCTTGGCTAGCCTTCTTTCAGTGGAATCTGAGAACAGATATTTCGATCCCTTTGAAGAGTATAAGGCCAAAGGAATTATCCCTCTATAACAAAGAGAAAGAAGCTTTCAGAGAAACTTCTTTGTGTTCTGTGCAATCATCTCACAGAGTTACAGCTTTCCCCTCAATAAGCCTTTCGCTAAGAGAGTTCTTCTGGAATTGGCAAAGTGATCTTTGGAAGCCCCTAGAGGGCTATGGTGAAAAATGAAATATCCTCAGATGAAATCTGGAAAGAAGCGTTCTGAGAAACTGCTTAGTGTTCTGTTAATTCATCTCACAGGGTTACATCGGTATTTCGTGGATCTCTTTGCTAACCTTATATCTGTGGGATCCGAGAACAGATATTCCAGATCCGTTTGAAGACTATTGGTCCAAAGGAAATATCCTCCGATACAAAGAGAAAGAAAATTTCTGGGAAACTTCTTTGTGTTCTGTGAAATCATCTCACAGAGTTACAGCTTTCCCCTCAAGAAGCCTTTCGCTAAGACAGTTCTTGTGGAATTGGCAAAGTGATATTTGGAAGCCCATAGAGGGCTATGGTGAAAAAGGAAATATATTCTGATGAAATCTGGAAAGAAGCTTTCTGAGAAACTGCTTAGTGTTCTGTTAATTCATCTCAAGGCGTTACATCTCTATTTCGTGGATCTCTTTACTAGCCTTATTTCTGTGGAATCTAAGAACAGATATTTCGGATCTCTCGGAAGTCTCTATGGGCAAAGGAAATATCCTCCGATAACAAAGAGAAAGAAGCTTTCTCAGAAACTTCTCCGGGTTGTTTGAAATCATCTCACAGAGTTACTGCTTTCCCCTCAAGAAGCCTTTCGCTAAGAGAGTTCTTGTGGAATTGGCAAAGTGATATCTGGACGCCCTTAGAGGGCTATGGTGAAAAAGGTAATATCCTCCGATGAAATCTGGAAAGAAGCTTCCTGAGAAACTGCTTAGTGTTCTGTTAATTCATCTCACAGAGTTACATGTGTGTTTCGTGGATCTCTTTGGTAGTCTTGTGTCTGTGGAATCTGAGAACAGATATTTCGAATCCCTATGAAGACTACAGGGATAAAGGAAATATCCTCCGATAACAAAGAGAAAGAATCGTTCTGAGAAACTTCTTTGTGTTCTGTGAAATCATCTCACAGAGTTACAGCTTTCCCCTCAAGAAGCCTTTCGCTAAGAGAGTTCTTGTGGAATTCGCAAAGTGATATCTGAAAGCCCATAGATGTCTATGATGAAAAAGGAAATATCCTCCGATGAAATCTGGAAAGAAGGTTTCTGAGAAACTGCTTAGTGTTCTGTTAATTCATCTCACAGAGTTATATCTGTATTTCGTGGATCTCTTTGCTAGCCTTATTTCTGTGGAATTCGAGAATAGATATTTCGGATCCCTTTGAAGACTATAGGGCCAAAGGAAATATCCTCCGATAACAAAGAGAAAGAAGATTTCTGGGAAACTTCTTTGTGTTCTGTGAAATTATCTCACAGAGTTACAACCTTCCACTCAAGAAGCCTTTCGCTAAGACAGTTCTTGTGGAATTGGCAAAGTGATATTTGGAAGCCCATAGAGGGCTATGGTGAAAAGGGAATTATCCTCAGATGAAATCTGGAAAGAAGTTTTCTGAGAAACTGCTTAGTGTTCTGTTAATTCGTCTCACAGAGTTACATCTGTATTCGTGGATCTCTTTGCTAGCCTTTTTTCCATGGAATCTGAGAACAGATATTTTGGATCCCTTTGAAGACAATAGGGCCAAAGGATACATCCTCCGATAACAAAGAGAAAGAAACTTTCTGAGAAACTTCTTTGTGTTCTGTGAAATCATCTCACAGAATTACAGCTTTCCCCTCAACAAGCCTTTCGCTAAAACAGTTCTTGTGTAATTGGCAAAGAGATATTTGGAAGCCCATAGCGGGCTATGGTGGAAAAGGAAATATCCTCAGACGAAATCTGGAAAGAAGCTTTCTGAGAAACTGCTTAGTGTTCTGTGAATTCATCTCACAGAGTTACAGCTTTCCCCTCAAGAAGCCGCTCGCTAAGCCTGTTCTTGTGAAATTCGCAAAGTGATATTTGGAAGCCCATAGAGGTCTATGGTGAAAAAGAAAGTATCCTCCGTGAAAAACTGGAAAGAAGTTTTCCTTGAAACTGCTTTGTGATGTGTGACTTCCACTCAAAGAATTACATCTGTGTTTCGTGGATCTCTTTGCTAGACTTATTTCTGTGGAATCTGAGAAGAGATATTTTGGATCCCTTTGAAGACCAAAGGAAATATCCTCTGATAAAAAAGAGAAAGAAGCTTTCAGAGAAACTTCTTTGTGTTCTGTGAAATCAAACCACAGAGTTACAGCTTTGCCCTCAAGAAGTCTTTCGCTAAGACAGTTCTTGTGAAATTCCCAAAGTGATATTTGGAAGCCCATACAGGGCTACGGTGAAAAAGGAAATATCCTCTGATGAAATCTGGAAAGAAGTTTTCTGAGAATCTGCTTAGTGTTCTGATAATTCATCTCACAGAGTTACATCGGTATTTCGTGGATCCCTTTGCTAGCCTTATTTCTGTGGAATCCGAGAACAGATATTTCGGATCCCTTTGAGGACTATAGGCCCAAAGGAAATATCCTCCGATAACAAAGAGAAAGAAGCTTTCTGAGAAACTTCTTGGTGTTCTGTGAAATCATCTCACAGAGTTACAGCTTTCCCCTCAAGAAAACTTTCGCTAAGACAGTTCTTGTGGAATTGGCAAAGTGATATTTGGAAGCCCATATCGGGCTATAGTGAGAAAGGAAATATCCTCCGATGAAGTCTGGAAAGAAGCTTTCTGAGAAACTTCTTAGTGTTCTGTTAATTCATCTCACAGAGTTACATGTGTATTTCATGGATCTCTTTGCTAGCCTTATTTCTGTGGAATCTGAGAACAGAAATTTCGGATCCCTTTGAAGTGTATAGTTCCAAAGGAAATATCCGCCGATAACAAAGAGAAAGAAGCTTTCTGAGAAACTTCTTTGTGTTCTGTGAAATCATCTCACAGAGTTACATCTTTCACCTCAAGAAGCCTTTCGCTAAGACACTTCTTGTGGAATTGGCAAAGTGGTATCTGGAAGCCCATAGAGGGCTATGGTGAAAAAGGAAATATCCTCAGATGAAATCTGGAAAGAAGCTTTCTGAGAAACTGCTTAGTGTTCTGTTAATATATCTCACAGAGTTACAGCTGAATTTCGTGGATCTCTTTGCTAGCCTTATTTCTGTGGAATCCGACAACAGATATTTCGGATCCTTTTGAAGACTATAGGGCCAAAGGAAATATCCTCCGATAACGAAGAGAAAGAAGCTTTCTGAGAAACTTCTTTGTGTTCTGTGAAATCATCTCACAGAGTTACAGCTTTCCCCGCAAGAAGCCTTTCGCTAAGACAGTTCTTGTGAAATTGGCAAAGTGATATTTGGAAGCCCATAGAGGGCTATGGTGAAAAAGTAAATATCCTCACATGAAATCTGGAAAGAAGCTTTCTGAGAAACTGCTTAGTGTTCTGTTAACTCATCTCACAGAGTTACATCTGTATTTCGAGGATCTCTTTTCTAGCCTTATTTCTGTGGAATCTGAGAAAAGATATTTCGAATCCCTTTGAAGAATATAGGGCCAAAGGTAATATCCTCCGATAACAAACAGAAAGAAAATTTCTGAGAAACTTCTTTGTGTTCTGTGAAATCAACTCACAGAGTTACAGCTTTCCCCTCAAGAAGCCTTTCGCTAAGACAGTTCTTGTGGAATTGGCAAAGTGATATTTGGAAGCCTATAGAGGGCTATGGTGAAAAAGGAAATATCCTCCGATTAAATCTGGAAAGAAGCTTTCTGAGAAACTGCTTAGTGTTCTGTTAATTTATCTCACAGAGTTACATCTGTATTTCGTGGATGTCTTTGCTAGCCTTCTTTCTGTGGAATAGGAATACAGATATTTCATATCCCTTTGAAGACTACAGGGCCTAAGGAAAATCCTCGGATTTCAAAGAGAAAGAAGCTTGCTGAGAAACTTCTTTGTATTCTGTGAAATCATCTCACAGAGTTACAGCTTTCCCCTCAAGAAGCCTTTCGCTAAGACAGTTCTTGTGGAATTTGCAAAGTGATATTTGGAAGCCCATAGAGGGCTGTGGTGAAAAAGGAAATATCCTCAGATGAAATCTGGAAAGAAGCTTTCTGAGAAACTGCTTAGTGATCTGTTAATTCATCTCACAGAGTTACAGCTTTCCCCTCAAGAAGCCTTTCGAAAAGACAGTTCTTGTCGAATTGGCAAAGTTATATTTGGGATGCTATAGAGGCCTTTTTTGAAAAAGGAAATATCCTCCGAAGAAACCTGGAAAGAAGCTTTCTGAGAAACTGCTTAGTGTTCTGTTAATTCATCTCACAGAGTTCCATCTGTGTTTCGTGGATCTCTTTGCTAGCC
>NW_020259252.1:0-655 GCF_003255815.1 Theropithecus gelada | reverse complement strand
AATTCATCTCACAGAGTTCCATCTGTGTTTCGTGGATCTCTTTGCTAGCCATATTTCTGTGGAATCTGAGAACAGATATTTCGAATCCGTATGAAGAGTATAGGGCCAAGGGAAATATCCTCCAATAACAAAGAGAAAGAAGCTTTCTGAGACACTTCTTCGGGTTCTGTGAAATCATCTCACAGAGTTACAGCTTTCCCCTCAAGAAGCCTTTCACTAAGAGAGTTCTTGTGGAATTGGCAAAGTGATATCAGGAAGCCCATAAAGGGCTATGTTGAAAAAGGAAATATCGTCAGATGAAATCTGGAAAGAAGCTTTCAGAGAAACTGCTTAGTGTTCTGTTAATTCATCTCACAGAGTTACGTCTGTATTTCATTGATCTCTTTGCTAGCCTTATTTCTGTGGAATCTGAGAACACATATTTCGAATCCCTATGAAGACTATAGGGCCAAAGGAAATATCCTCCGATAACAAAGAGAAAGAAGCTGTCTGAGAAACTTCTTTGGGTTCTGTGCAATCATCTCACAGAGTTACAGCTTCCGCCTCAAGAAGCCTTTCGCTAAGACAGTTCTTTTGGAATTGGCAAAGTGATATTTGGAAGCCTATATAGGGCTATGGTGAAAAAGGAAATATCCTGAGATGAAATCTGGAAAGA
>NW_020259251.1:0-5257 GCF_003255815.1 Theropithecus gelada | reverse complement strand
GGAAGCAGAGGTAAGAGAGGGAGATTTGAAGATGCTTCACTTCTGGCTTTGAAGATGGAGTCAGGGATCATGATCCAAGGAATGAGAGTGGCTTCTAGAAGGTGAAAAAGCCAAAGGAACACTTCAGAGTCTCCAGAAGGAATGCAGCCCTGCTGACACCTTGATTTTAGCCTTAATAGACCTAGTTTATGTTTCTGGCCCCCAGAACCGTAAGATGGTACATTTGTGGTGTTTTAAGCCACTGAATGTAGAAAACTGCAAACTACATTGCAGCAGCAAGAAGAAATGAACATGAAGCCAGGCATGATGGGTCATGCCAGTAATCCCAGCACTTTAGGAATTTAGGCAGGAGGATTACTTGAGGCCAGGAGTTCAAGACCAGCCTGGGCAACATAGTAAGACCCTGTCTCTACAAAAAATGAAAAAATTGGCCAGGCATGGTGGCTCACGCCTGTAATTCCAGCACTTTGGGAGACCGAAGTGGGCAGATCACCTGAGGTCAGGAGTTTGAGAGCAGCCTGGCCACATTGCGAAACCCTGTCTCTACTAAAAATACACAAATTAGCTGGGCATGGTGGCACGCACCTGTAATCCCAGCTACTTGGGAGGCTGAGGCAGGAGAATCACGTGAATCTGGGCGGTGGAGGTGGCAGTGAGCCGGGATTGCACCATTGCACTCCAGCCTGGGCAAGAAGAGTGAAACTCTGTCTCAAAATAAAATAAAATAAAATACTAAAAAAATTAGCCAGGCATGATGACATGAACCTGTAGTCCCAGCTACTCGGGAGGCTGAGGTGGGAGGATTGCTTGAGCCTGGAAATTTGAGGTTGCAGTGAGCTGTGATTGTGTCAGTGCACTCCAACCTTGGTGACAGTGAGATCTTGAAAAAAAGAAGGCAGAAAGTAAAGAAGAAATGAGCATGGTGGGCTTGGGGACAGATGGCAATGTTAAATATTATGGTCAGGGGTGGCCTTCTAAATGAAAATTGAGCAAAGACTTGAAGGAGGGGAAGGAGCTGGCCAAGGTGCTGAGGGAAGAGGATTGTAGGCAGAAACAACAGAATAAAGTGTCCGAGGTGTGTCTGAGGCTCTGGAAGGAGGCCAGTGGAGCAGAAGGAGAGAGGGAGAGAATTAGGGGAGGGGGCCAGGGAGTTGCTGGGTGGGGATCAGTACAGATCACATAAGCCCTGGGAGGTTATTGCTGGGGCTTTGGCTTTGACTCTGACTCAGATGGGAACGGCAGGAGGGTTCTAAGCAGAGAGGCGACATGATCTGTCTCCCAGTTTAAAAGCATTCTCTGGCTGCTGAGTTGAGAAAGTCTGTGGGAAGATTTGGGTAGAAGCATGGGGGCCAAGTTATGGCAACATCCGGGTGGGAGATGATTTTGGTCCTGACCAGGGTCATGGTGGTGTAGAGAGATGGTCAGAGGGGAGAAGTAGGGGAGGAGGCCAGGGAGTTGCTGGGTGGGGATCTTTAGTGTGTGTTGAAGACAGTCAACAGGATTTCCTGACAGACTGGATGTGAGAGAAGGCAGAGGTCAAGGTTGAGTTTGATTCTTACTGAATTATTAAGTAATTAAAAGAAACACTACTGCCTTTCCCAATCCTAGCAAGTACGGGATGCTAGATTAAAGAAATCTCTTCAAGTTCATTGCAGTGGCTCATGTCTGTAGTCCCAGCTGTTTGGGAAGCAGAGATGGGAGTATCTTTTAAGGGCAGGAGTTCAAGACCAGCCTGAGCAACACAGCAAGATCTGCTCTTTACAAAAATATTTTTCAAAATTAAATAAATGTAGCTAGGCATGGTGATGTGTACTTGTAGTTTCAGCTACTCAGGAGGCTGAGGTGGGCAGATCTCTTGAGGTCAGGAGTTTGAGGCCAGCTTGGGCAACATAACAAGACCCTCACTCTACAAAAAAATTTTAAAAATAGCCAGGCATGGTGGCACTTAACTGTAGTACCAGCTGCTGGGGAGCTGAGGCAGGGAGATGGCTTGAAGCCAGGAGGTTGAGGCTGCAGTGAGCTGTAAGTGCACAGCTGCACTCTAGTCTGGGTGACAGAGCAGAACCTGTATCACAGTACAAATAGAAGAATGAAATCTCAAGTCAGAGCCTTTCAGCTCTACAACCCTTGCAAACCCTGAGCCATGCAGTAGGGTTTGCGTCGCTGGGAATGAGGAGACCCTTGCCCAGTGTTGTTGCCTGACTAATCAGTGTTTTAAGCATTTATTAATCAGGGTGGGCGCGGTGGCTCACGCCTGTAATCCCAGCACTTCAGGAGACCCAGGCGGGTGGATCACCTGAGGTCAGGAGTTCAAGACCAGCCTTGCCAACATGGCTAAACCCTGTCTCTACTGACAAAATACAATAATTAGCCGGGCATGGTAGTGGGCGCCTGTAATCCCAGCTACTTGGGAGACTGAGGTAGGAGAATCGCTTGAGCCCGGGAGGCGGAGGTTGCAGTGAGCTGAGATTACGCCACTTCACTCCAACCTGGGCGAAAGAGCGAGTATTATATCAACATGTAATGGTTTTATTATTAATATGTAATGAATGTTAAATATTTTAAGAATCTTGTATTGTATCAACATGTAATGACTTTATTAATATGTGATGAATATTTTTTAAATTTTGTCTTATTTTCTAGTTTTAATATAATTGTTTATATAAAGAAATAGTCTTAGAGGTCTTTAACAAAGTAAAAAAATGTAAAGACATCCTAGACCCCAAAAGATTGAGAACTTCTAGTTTAGAAATATTCAGAATAAGCCACATACAACTTGCTACTTGAACTATTTTTTTTCTTTGTTTTTTATTTTAGGAGATGAGGTCTCACCCTGTCACCCAGGCTGGAGTACAGGAGTACTATCACAACTCACGGCAGTCTTGAACTCCTGGGCTAAGGATCCTCCTGCCTGAGCCTCCTGAGTAGCTGGGACTATAGGTATACATGACAACACTTGGCTAATTTTTAAATTGTTTTGTGGACATGGGGTCTCACTTTGTTGGCCTGGCTGGTGTCAAACTCCTGGCCTTAAGTAACCCTTTCACCCCTGCCTCCCATCCTAGAGGTATGAGCTGCCACAACGAGCACTTGTTCAATTTTCTAAACAAATAAAACATTTCTAAAGTAAGGCTGTGGGATGATGGCAGGAAGATAAAAATAGAAAAACAGAAGAATACGTTCAAATGACTTACACATATTCTTTTGACAGCAAGAAGAACTTTTAGTATATACGTTCCTTGCAAACAAACATAAGGCAAATAAACAGTGTTGTATAGGAACATCAACACACACTGTACAATATTCCCACTTTGCTGACATGAGTTATGGAAATTTTGTGGTTTACTTGAGTATCGCTATCAGTATTTTGCTTCTCTGATCATTTTTATGAACTTCCTCATCTGTTAACTTCTCTCCAAGGTATGTCATATCGTGACATACTGCTGCTGCACAAACATGGCCAGTGTCTTCCTCTTAAACATGTTGAATGCTTTCTTAATTTCTTTTACCCTCTGTCTCTGTGTTTTGCATTTTTCTTACCTTTATTGTCAGAAACTCGAGAAAGTCAGTCATACTAATTTATCGCCATTTGCTTTATTAATTTATACTTTGCTTATATGGAATTTTGCCCAACAGACCTCATTACAATTTCTAACCTGTTTTGTTTTATTTTGTTTTTTTCTGAGACAGAGTCTCGTTCTGTTGTCCAGTCTGGAGTGTAGTAGTGCTATCACAGTTGACTGCAGCCTCAACCTCCCAGGCTCAAGCAATCCTCCCGTGTCAGCCTCCCACGTGGCTGAGACTATAGGTGCTTGCCACTATGCCCAACTAATACTTGGAATTTTCCTATACGTGGGTTCCAGAGGGGTGACGGCGAAACGTGAGTAAGCATGGATTTTGGTATATGCAGAGATGGGGGGCTGGAACTAATTCTGTCTGTATACCGAGGGACGACTGTATATGTTTTTACAATTATGCTGTAGGACACATAGTATTACATAGCCTTGAAAATAATAATTTTTAACTGAGTGGAGTAATGATAATATTGATAAAAGTAGCAGCTGGCCAGGTGTGGTGGCTTACACCAGTAATCACAACACTTTGGGAGGCTGAGGCAGGAGGATGGCTTGAGGCCAAGAGTTTGAGACAGGCCTTGGAAACAAAGGGAGTCACCATCCCTACAGAAAAATACATGAATTAGCCTAGTGTGGTGGCATGTTCCTGTAGTCCCAGCTACTTGGGAGGCTGAGGTGGGAGGATCGCTTGAACCCAGGGAGGCTGAGACTGCAGTGAGTCATGATCAAGCCTCTGCACTCCAGCCTGGGTGACAGAGTGAGACACTGTCTCATAACAACAAAAAAGTAGCAGCTAACATCAACTGACCTTTTACCAGTTGCCTGTTAATAGCATGGTTTAATTTCTTATAACTGTTTCTTATTTCACTTAACCACTCTGTCTTCCGTTACTCCCAGAGTTTCACTGTGTGTGTACAGATGACCTTTGTTTAGATTGAATTGTCTCCCCAAGGTATTTGCAGAAGTAAGTTTACTGTAAGTCATGGTGAATGGACATTCTCATTACCCTTGATGTCAATTGACAAGGTTTTGCGTGCCTCCCAACTATAATCTCAGCACTTTGGGAGGCTAAGACAGAAGGATTGCTTGATGCCAAGAGTTGGTGGAGGCAGTTTGGCAGTATGGTGAGACCCTGTCTCTATTATTTTAAAAAATTGTCAAGCTTTACCCTGGAAGGCTTATATACAATTTAAACACCCCTCATAGTATAAGAAAGTGCCCATTTCACTGCATCTTTGCCGGCACAGGGTATTAAAATTTAATGTCATTTTTTGTTTATTTTAAATTGGTAAAAGACCTCATGTTACTTTACTTGTCACATTTCTACATCTTTCCTTAGCTTATTAGCTCTATTTCTTTTCTGTCTGTAAATGGTTGTTGTTTTGTTCTTTGAGACAGGGTCTTGCTCTGTCACCCAGGCTTGACTGTAGTGGCATAATCATGACTCACTGCAGCCTTGATCTCCCAGGCTCAAACTTCAGCTTCCTGAGTAGCTGAGACTACAAGTGTGTACCACCACTCCCAGCTAATTTTTTTCTTTTTTTGAATAGAGACAGGGTCTCACTGTGTTGTCCAGACCGGTCTCTAGCTCCTGACCTTAAGCAGTCCTCCTGTGTTAGCTTCTCAAATTGCTGGAATTTTGGGTATGAGCCACCATGCCTGGCCTGGGCTAGTCCTGATTT
>NW_020259250.1:0-5258 GCF_003255815.1 Theropithecus gelada | reverse complement strand
GGAATGGAGAAGTCCCTGTGCCACATTTAACATGATTGGAGCTGATCGCGTATGTCCCCATCGTCATATGGAAGCATGATCCGGCACAGTGCAGGTGCATTTTACAGAAGATGGAGGTCTGTGATGTAACTGGGCTTGCCTGAAGGCACTCAGACTGTTAGAGGCTCACATTTCCATCCAGAGCCCAGTCTCTAATCTCCCAGTTCAATCTCCCACCCCAGTCCCTTATTCCCCAAAAAAAACACAGGAACCAGAACCAGAATCAAGTCTGTGTTTATTTTTTTTTTTTTTTTTTGAGACGGAGTCTCGCTCTGCCGCCCAGGCTGGAGTGCAGTGGCCGGATCTCTGCTCACTGCAAGCTCCGCCTCCCGGGTTCACGCCATTCTCCTGCCTCAGCCTTCCGAGTAGCTGGGACTACAGGCGCCCGCCACCGCGCCCGGCTAGTTTTTTTGTATTTTTTAGTAGAGACGGGGTTTCACCATGTTAGCCAGGATGGTCTCGATCTCCTGACCTCGTGATCCGCCCGTCTCGGCCTCCCAAAGTGCTGGGATTACAGGCTTGAGCCACCGCGCCCGGCCAAGTCTGTGTTTAATTATTATTCGTATATTTCACAGAAAAAGGAATGTAGCAAATGGGTCAGGGTTGTAGAAAACAAAATCCTGGATTTTATGTGCCATTCTGTTTTCATCTGACAGCAGGGCAGTCCCGACCTCAGGCGCAGCAGCTGCACTTCTCTGATGCCCCTTTGCAGATACAGCCCTGGGCACACTTGGCACAGCCCAGGGGGCAGCAGGAGCAGCAGCCTGGGGAAAAAGGGAGACAAAGGTCACAGCAGACTTGACCAGGGAGCTCCCTGTCCCAACAGCAGGCCTCACTCGAGATCAGACCCCAGCCCCCCGGGATCCTTAGTTCAAGATGACACGGCTTTGTCAGGAGACAACTGGTGGATGTTGGAGTGAGTCTTCCTGTGAGAGACTGCCCAGCCCCACAGGAACCCTGGACAGAGCAGAAGACTGGAAAGACAGTGCTGCTGCCTTTCGGGGCCAGAGGAAGGCCTACGGGGACAAGTGAAGGCCAGTTCCCCAGAAGCAGGCATTCAGGGCCATCCTTGGGTTCCCTCCCAACCTTAGCCACAGCCCCAGATTCCTGGAGATGGCCCTGCACTCACTCTTCTTGCAGGAGGTGCATTTGCACTCTTTGCACTTACAGGAGCCAGCGCAGGGACAGGAGACACCTGCAAGGAAGAGAAAAAGCCAGTGAGTGGTGAATGAGATGCAAAAGGTACAGCAGTGGGTCAATGAGTCTCCAGTGCCCCCTCCTCTGTGCAGGGTCAGCCCTCAGAGCTCCTTTTCTACTCAGCAGAGGAAGACAGGCCCAATGTCCTCTCCATTCATGCTGGGAAAACCAAGCACCCTCCTGTTTGTATTCCAAAGTCAGTCCCAGGTTCCAGGCACAGGCTAGGAAGACTGCGACTTCCACATTCTGTCCTGAACCCTGAAGAGGCAATGTCCCTTGCCTCCCATCCAATCTAGATGCTCAGAGCCTGGTTAGATAATTGGGGCCCAGCCAGCAGCCTCGTAACCAACGGGGTGATGTGGAGCAGGACAGTCTTAAGCCTCAAGACCCTCACCTCTGACACAGAGGCACAGGGAGGAGGGCAAAGCTCTCAGGAGCTTCGGCAAGAGGAAAGCACTGGACAAAGTAAAGGAGTCCCCTTCACCTCAGATCGCAAAATGCGACCTCCTCAAACCCAGGGACACTCTCCATGGTGTCTGGGAATTTGGCATCCCAAGACAGAACCCGGGGCCCCTTACCAGCGGCGCAGGAACAGTTGGGGTCCATTGTAAGCCTAGGTGAGACTGGAGTTCCAAAGCGAGAAGTAAAGAGGCGGTGGAGCAGGTGGAAGGCGTGGTGCAGCTCCACAGCCAACGGTTCTTTTTATAGTCAGGGGAGGGGGCCGGGAGCAGAGACCCCGCCCCGCCCTTGCACTCACGCTGCTGAGTCCCAGCCGCCCGCGGTCCTGGAACAGTCTGCGCGCAGCAGAAGGGCCGGGCGCAAAGCACCCTGAGCGCAAGCAGGTCGGTGCGCACCGCCTGGCCGCCCCTTTCGCAGCGGCTCGCGAGGGAGGCGCTGTGCACCCGGGTGAGCTGCTTCTCTCACCCTGCCGGGCCTTCCTAGTTCCCCGAGATTACCTGCTACTCCCGCTCCTTGGCATTCCGCGTGCCCCGAGATCGTGAGCTGCGCCCCACACCCCCGGGCCTGCCCACTCCCTTCTCAACAGCTAAGCCTTTCCTGGAGTTCCAGTGCAACCCCCGTCTCTTGTTCAACTGTCTGGATTGGCGGGAGGAGGGAGCATAGCAAGGGAGTAGTGTGCAAGGGACAGGCGGAGGATGCGATCTTGGGATCTCTGGCATTGCCTGTCCCTGTTCCCGTCCCCACCTCAGTTCTTCCACCACGTTTCTCCTGTGCACAGCAACACGGAAGACACAGGGCCCTGCCTCCCTCTCATGAAAGTTTGCTTATTCATATCCCTCTATGTCTCTGTTTTGCTTCTAGCACTGACCTTGATGCTTGATTTTGTTTAAAGATTTCAATCAGTGAAGAGATGAACATACCTAGGCCATAGGGAAACTTCATCACTGACCTCTCTCCCTTGAGAAGCTGACAGGATTCACACCCATCAGTGCCACTTCCCAGCTCCCTGACCCTGGGCTTGTGGCTTGAACTCCTTGTATTGTCATTGTCCAGATTAGGAATACGAGTTCATAAATAGAATGCATGTGCCTTTATGGTTGCTGTGAGGGTTTAAAGACAGAAAGTGACTAAACAAGACCAAACACAGATCCGTGTAATGTAGAGTAATAGGAACATGAAAGGAAAAATAAAGCTCTCTTGCTTTCTAATTTAATGCAGGATCTTCATATCACCTTCAATGATCCCTCTTCTAGGGACATCCCACACTTTCAAAACTGCCATCCTGTAGTGGGGTACCCGGCTAAGCTGTGGGGAGACCCTGAAGAGATTTATGCAAAGGAGGACCTGGACAAATGTGGCCCATTCAGCCCCTCAAGAGTGGAGAATGGAAGAGAGAGAGCCAGAGCCCTGTGTATTCCCTGTTGCTGTGTAGAGGAGAAACGTGGCCAAAGGACTGAAGTAGGAACTGGGACAGGGAGGATAAGGCCAGAGATGTGAAGTTCGCACCCTTAATCTACCCTTTGCACACTAGTCCCTTACTATGTTCCTTGCTTTGGCAGATCCAGAAAGTGGAGCATAAGACTGGGGTTGCCCTTGACTCCAGGAAAGTCTTAGCAATTGACTAGAGACCTCGGCATTGGTGAAGTTTGGTGGAAAGCCAGAATACTGGTAGGCGGAACGCCAATGGGCGGGTGTAGCAGGCAACCTCAGGGAAGCTGGGAAGGCCCGGCAGGGTGAGAGAAGCCTGCGCACGGGGGGCACAGCGCCTCCCTCGCAAGCCGGTGCGAAAGGGGCGGTCCCACGTTGTGCACCAGCTGCTCTCAAGGGACCTTGCACTTGGCCCATTTCCTGCGCACAGCCCAGCCCAGGAACGCGCGCGGTATGGACTCCGCGGGGCGGGTGCAAGGGCGGGGAGGGGCGTTTGCGCCCGACCCACTGTCTTGACTATAAAAGCAGTCGCTGGCTGTTGAGCTTCACGACGCCTTCCACGTGCACCACTGCCTCTTCCCTTCTCGCTTGGGAACTCCAGTCTCGCCTCGAGTTGCAATGGACCCCAACTGCTCCTGCTCCGATGGTAAGGGGCGCCCGGGTTCTGTGTCTTGGAATGCCAAATCCCCAGACACCATGGAGAGTGTCCCTGGGTTTCAGGAGGTCGCATTTTGCGATCTGAGGTGAGGGGGACTCCTTTATTGGTCCAGTGCTTTCTTCTTGGCCAAGCTCCTGAGAGCATTTTCCTCCTCCCTGTACCTCTGTGTCAGAGTTGAGGGTCCTGAGGCTCAAGGCAGTCCTGCTCCACGTCACCCCGTTGGTCACAGGGCTGCTGGCTGAGCCCCAATTCTCTAACCTGACTCTGAGCAACCAGATTGGATAGGATACATCGCATGGGAGGGGACATTGCCTCTTCGGGGTTCAGGACAGAAAATCGAAGTCTCAGTCTTCCTGGGCCGTGTCTAGAGTGGGACTTTCCTTTGGAGTATAAATAGGAGGGTGCTTGTTTTTCCTAGCATGAAGGGAGAGGACATGGGGCTTCTCTTCCTCTGCTCTAAGTGGGAAAGGAGCTCTGAGGGCTGGCCCTGCACAGAGAAGGGGGAACTGGACACTCATAGACCCACTGCTGTATCTTCTGCATCTCACTCACCACTCGCTGGCTTTTTCTCTTCCTTGCAGGTGACTCCTGCACCTGCGCCGACTCCTGCAAGTGCAAAGAGTGCACATGCCCCTCCTGCAAGAAGAGTGAGTGCGGGGCCATCTCCAGGAATCTGGGGCTGTGGCTAAGGTTGGGAGGGAACCCAAGGCTGGCCCTGAGTGCTTGCTTCTGGGGAACTGGCCTTCCTTTGTCCCTGTAGGCTGTTACTACCTGTCTAGTCTTCTGCCCTCTCCAGGGCTTATGTGGGATGGGGCAGCTTTCTCAAAGGAAGACTCACTCCAATGTCCACCAGTTGTCTCCTGACAAAACCATGCCATCCTGAAATGATGGTCCTCTGGGGCTGGAGGGAGCGATGGAGATCGGCCTCTGTTGGGGCAGGGAGGTCTCTGGTGGAGTCTGCTCTGACCTCTCACTCTCCCTTCCTCCCTAGGCTGCTGCTCCTGCTGCCCTGTGGGCTGTGCCAAGTGTGCCCAGGGCTGCATCTGCAAAGGGGCCTTGGACAAGTGCAGCTGCTGTGCCTGATGTCAGGATGGCCCTACTCCAAAGTAAAAATAGAGTGACCCGTAAAATCCAGGATTTTTTTTTTTTTTTATAAATCTTGACCTATTTGCTACATTCATTTTTCTGTGAAATATGTGAATCATAATTAAACACTTAGACTTAATTCTGGTTCTGGTTCCTGTTGTGTTTTTTGGAACAAGGGATGGGGTGGGAGATTGAACCGGGAGTTTAGAGACTGGACTCTGGATGGAAATGTGAGCCCCTAGTGGTCTGAACGCCTTCAGGCAAGCCCCGTTAATTCACTGAGCTTTATCTTCTGTAAAATGTACCTGCACTGTGCCGGATCATATGAGGATGGGGACATACGTGATCAGCTCCAATCATGTTAAATGTGGCACAGGGACTTCTCCATTCC
>NW_020259249.1:0-5259 GCF_003255815.1 Theropithecus gelada | reverse complement strand
GACTCCACCATTCTGAGCTGTCCCTACAGGAGGGGGCTTCATTTTCCTGGGTCGCTGAGGAAGGACCATGGGTCCTTGATCCCGGAGAACACCTGGATGGACCGTCCCTCCTGGGAACACTCGGGGCAAAAAGGGGGTGAGGCCTCGAGAGGACCAGACAGAGCAAGAAATACGTGGAGAGAACCCCATTGCCTGGACCCCTTTGAACAGAAGGGAAGATGGTCTCCCCCAGCCAGCCCTCCAGGGCTCCTTCATTTTCCATAGCTGTCCAAGGACAGAAGGTTCCCCAGGACAAGGGACCTTGTGTGTTCAGTGAGGCCCACAGCCACCATCAGGACCCAGCTTAGAGCACAGAGGTGTTCTGAGGACCCTCCTATCTACCACACCTATAGTGGATCCATCCCAGTGACTCTGCCAGGACCAGGCTCTGCCCCATCGGGATGGGACAACTGGGAAGACTTGGGATCTAGGGCAGGGAGGTCACAGGGTTCAGGCCTGAATTCCAGCACGGCACACAGTAAGGCTGAGAGCAAAACCCAGGATCCTGTCTGGATTCCCAGGCCGGTAACCGCCTCTCTGACCCCAGACGTCTCACCTGTCGAATGGGTACACTAGGGAATGGCACTCACTCTATGAAGCCACCATGAGGACGAAAGAGCCAATTGTCTACACGAGTAGTGTAGAACGGGCGACCGGTGAGTGCTCAGGGATGACCCTCCTCGGTAGCTGCCCAGAGGCCAACACTGCCCACAGCATAGCCACTGTCCCCAAGTCAGCCTGGAGGGAAGAGAGCAGGTCGCACTGACCTGATTCTGATGAATCAGTTGGCTTGCGTTATGCCTCTCAGGTAGAAAACCTTTGAGTCCACAAAACTGGTCCCAGATACCACTGTGCGCGTGTAGCTGATACCACTGTGCGTGGGTAACTGCTGTAGAACACAGAGGCAGGCCGGAGAGCGGATTGGTGCTAAGCACCAGTGACATTCTGAGGTCATGGCACGCATCACAATGGGGACTTGCCTGGGTCAGCAGGGTACAGAGTCAGGGTCCTCCACTGCCTGAGGCGTCAACATGCCTGCCTGCAATGTGTTTGCACACGTGCGTGCATGCACGCGTGTATGTGGGTAAACAGGTCTGTGCATACATGTGTTGCTTCTCTGGCCAGGCCTGGCTTCCCCACTCATGTGTGCCCCCAAGTTCCTCATCACTATCAATCTCGAGACCCAGGACCAGCATCAGAGCATCCATGGGTGTTCCCTGACCTCAGCCCTCCCCACCCAGGGTGGTCTGGGACACACATAGGGGTGGAGGAAATTGACTGCTGCTGTTGAATTTCAGAATACAAATGTTTATACTTTTATCTTTTTATTAATTATCTTTTTATTGTCTTTTTAGTGTCTCTAATGGTATCTCTTTTTTCATTTCTAATATTTTAACTGGGTATTTCTCTCCATGACCCTTGGATGTTCTAGCTAGAGGATCCCGTGGGGAAAGTGCCAGGCACACAGTAGGGCCTCACTCTATTCCAGACATGTTATCTCAAATCTGGTTCATCTGTCCTTCCACCCAGGGCCTAGAGGGGATGCCAAATTCCAGGCTCCAGAAAGAGCTTGGGATAAAATGAACCTTCAAGGGGAGGGCTTTGACCTGGGCTGAGTCTGCTGTGCCATCCAAACAGAGTCTCAAGTCCTGAGACACGGCGTCCAGATGCCACAATGCAGGGCCCTCCTGATTGACACCTGTTCCCCTGTACTCATTAGAAACTCTCCCATCCTACTCTCAAAGCACACTTGGCCCTCATATCCGGGAGCTCTGCATCTGTGGATTCAGCAACAGCAGATGGAAAATATTCAGAAAATAAACTGGATGGTTATGTCTCTACTGAACATGTGCAGACTTTGTTCTTGTCATCATTCCCTAAAGAATACAGTATCCTGGCCGGGCGCGGTGGCTCAAGCCTGTAATCCCAGCACTTTGGGAGGCCGAGACGGGCGGATCACGAGGTCAGGAGATCGAGACCATCCTGGCGAACACGGTGAAACCCCGTCTCTACTAAAAAATAGAAAAAAAACTAGCCGGGCACGGTGGCGGGCACTTGTAGTCCCAGCTACTCGGGAGGCTGAGGCAGGAGAATGGCGTAAACCCGGGAGGCGGAGCTTGCAGTGAGCTGAGATCCGGCCACTGCGCTCCAGCCTGGGCAACAGAGCGAGACTCCGTCTCAAAAAAAAAAAAAAAGAATACAGTATCCCAACCATATATGTAGCATCTGCATTGCATTACGTATCATAAATAATCTAGTGATGGTCTAATGTCTATGGGTGGATGTGCATAGCTTTTATGTAAATACTAGGCCATGTTATATCAGAGACTTGAGCATCCATGGATTTTGGCATCCCTGGGACCCTAGAACTAATCCTCCATGGATACCAAGGGATGACTGTATAAACTCACTCAGGAAGGCTTCTTATTGGAGGAAGGACCCAGTTCTGTACAGACAGGGACATCGTCCCTGGACTACTGTCCACCTGTTCATCCATTTATCCATTGGCACCACCCTCTAGGACTGTCCCAGTGACAGCCCTGGCAAGTGGAGACATTAAAAAAGACTGACTCACGTTGTCCAGCCTTGAGGTCTTGGAAGAAGTTGCACCAGTGTGAAAATAGGGGGTCAGTTTCCTCCAGGATCCAAAGAGCATATCAGGGCTCCTCCGGGTGAGGAAAGGAGCGCGGCCTCTCCAGCAGCCACATGGGCTGCAGTAGGATGGGGCTGGGGCTGGCCATGTGGATCACCTGGGCCTCATGAGGGCAAAAGAAAGACCAGGGAGTAGAACAGGAGCATGGGGCAGCTGGTTGCCTAAGGAGAAGGCACCTCAGGGAAGGGGTATTAGTTTGTTTTCACACTGCTATAAAGAAATACTCGAGACTGGGTAATTTATGAAGGAAAGAGGTTAATTGACCTGCACTTCAGGGAACTTACAATCATGGCAGAAGGTAAAGGGGAAACAGGCACCTTCTTCACAAGGCGGCAGGAGGGAGTGAGTGGAGAAAGAGGACGTGCCACACTTTGAAACCATCAGCTCTCCTGAGAAATCCCTCACTCTCAGGGGAGCAGCACGGGGGGAAACTGTCCCCAGATCCAATCCCCTCCCACCAGGTTCCTCCCTTGACACAGGAGCGATGAGTTTGGGACACAGATCCAAACCTATCAGGGTCTCAGCCTGTCTTGCAGGTCCCCAGGGCTGAGGCTGAGTACAGATCTGCTGGCCCTGCCCTACAGCAACGGGGGCTCTGCCTGTGCTCCCCCATCTGCTGCTTCCTGGGGGTGGTGGCTGCTTCCTCAAGAGGAGGTTGGATCCGCTCTCCTGCCCACCCCTCTCAATGACCCTGTGGAGCCCTGGCCACATCCTCCCAGTGTAAGGGCAGGAAACTGGTCTCCTTGCCCTTCTTGCTGCTTGGGTGACAATCCTGGGGTCATTCTTAGGCCCCGTCACTCTTCCTGCTTCTAAATACAGAGTATTTTGGCAAATCTTCCTGGTAGAGGCCGGGGACTCATCCCTGTTATTTGTTGTAGCTTGGTAAAGCCAGGTGAAGACATCTGGACAAGCAGATAGTAGAGTGGCCCCCAGGAAGGGTGGGACGAGGGTGCTGGCCTTTGGGCTTGCCTGGACCAGTGTGGGAGGGGGCAAGGTTACTAGGAAGCAGGGTTGTGAGGGCTAAAATCAGGAGGCGGGAATAATGCTGGTGGAGGATGGGGTGTGTCCTGTCTTGGGGTGGGGCATGAGAGCCAAGGTTTGTCAGCACACAGGGGGGTGGCTGACTCATGGACTAGAGGCTGTGGAACCCAGTGGTTGCCCTTAGTTCCTGGATCCTGGGAGACCTCTGGAGCCTGGGGCTGGGGCAGCCTAGGGGTGGAGGTGGTGGGAGACAGGGGTAGGGGTGGGACAGGCCTTGCATGGCAGAGTGAAGGATAGCAAACCAGTCAGGGGCCAGTTTGCATTGGCGGCTCCCATCCCCACCCCCAACCCCAAGCCCACCCCTACCCCCACCCTGCTGCAGAGACCGGCCTGGGCTGGTGTCCTCTGCTGTGGCCTCAGCAGATGGCACGATGGAAGCTGGCAGCCCTATGAGTGCGCCACTCAAGCCAGCTGTGACTTGCAGTTTCTGCTTCCTGGAGTGTGGGGCGCCCACCCAGGAGAGCACGGGCACACCCCACACCCCTCAGTTTGAGGATGCTGGGAGGTGGGGGACCAAGGGCCTGCAGCCCTGTGCTTGCGCTGTGACAGGTAGCCTAGGAGTCCTGTGTCCGCCCATCCACGTGGGGCCCCAGGAGCCTGAACAGTGGCCGGCAGAGAGATGAGGAGGGAGAGAGAAGTGGAAAAGAAGGAGAGAGAAAGAGATGGGAAGAAGGGAGTGAGAGAGAGAGAGGAAGAGAGATAGGGAGAGAGACACAAAAGGCAAAGAGAGAGACAGGGAGAGACGAGCATGAGTAGGGGGTCAGGTCACTGTTGATCTCAGTTCCCAGTGAAAACTGTAACTCGCCGTCACCTCACTGCACATGCCATGAAGTCTTCTGCCTGCTGCTTACAGCCCGAGAACCCCTTCTCCAGGAGAGTAAAACCTTTGACCCTTGCCCTTTCTCACTGGAGTTTGCTTGTGTCTTCTGACGAACTGTGATGTCTCACCTATTGCCTTCCTGGGCTCAAGGATCCATGAAAAGCTGACACCTCTTTTAGGGAGGCTGTGCAGTGCCTTCATCTCACGAGGCTCCCCAGGAAGCTTGCGAACTTGGCTTGAGCCCTAAGCAACCGAGTATGTGCCAGGCCTCTGCTTCTGTCTTTCAGTAGGAGGGAGAACCAAGAAAGACACGGAAGCATGGTCTGCAGAGAAGGCACTTGTGCAAACACCAGGAGAATGAGGGGCCTGAGTTGTCTTCGTTTCTCCTAAAAACACACATTCCCTCTCTGGTCACCCTAGTGAGGGCATGAAGCACAGCGTTTGTGTGTGTGTGCGTGTGTGTGTGTGTGTGTGCGCGCGTGCGCATGCATGCAGATATATGCATGTGTATGTATGTATGTTCGTGTGTGTGTGTGCAGGTATGTATATGCGAATATACTTATGTATGTGCATCTGTGTGTGTGCGTGTGTGTGTGCAGGTATGTACGTTTGAATGTATTTATGTATGTGCATCTGTGTGCATGTGTGTGTGGGGGGCACGTGTGTGTGTGTTGCAGGGCTTTACAGTGGACAGGATGTGGGAAGG
>NW_020259248.1:0-5632 GCF_003255815.1 Theropithecus gelada | reverse complement strand
CTTTTTTTTTTTTTTTTTTTTGAGATGGACTCTCGCTCTGTCTCCCAGGCTGGAGTGCAGTGGCGTGATCTCGGCTCACTGCAAGCTCCACCTCCTGGGTTCTCACCATTCTCCTGCCTCAGCCTACTGAGTAGCTGGGACTACAGGCACCCGCCACCACGCCCAGCTAATTTTTGTAGTTTTAGTAGAGATGGGGTTTCACCATGTTAGCCAGGATGGTCTCGATCTCCTGACCTCATGATCTGCCCGCCTCGGCCTCCCAAAGTGCTGGGTTTACAGGCGTGAGCCACCGTGCCTGGCCACAGTGGTCCATTTTTAAGACAAAGTACCTTGAACCGGTTTAGATCAGCAAAGTACAGAAGAAATAGGATATACTAGGCTCCTGTTTGGAGAGGCAATGCCTCCATGTTCAGGGCCCACCTCCTCCCTACTTAGTTGCCCTCGCTTCAACCAAAGAAGATTAGTCTAAGATGAAAGTTTACTAGCCTACAAATTGCTCACTTTGTCTGTTCTTATCAGCCTGCCCAGCTACTTAGGTCATAAGTCAAATACTTGAAGAACCCTGAGCTTACTAGGATGGCAATGCATTGTGGGCTGCAACACAATGCAGTAAGACAACCCTAGAAAAATGTCTGAAGCCCCTCCACAACAATCGATAGGCAACACCCGGGAAGATTGTGACTCCACAGTACTCAGTCTATGAGGAACCAGGGGAGGGACCTGCACACTAGGGGATAAATTGCTTATTGAAACTGTGCTGGGCGGGTCTGCCCATCAGACACCGGATCTGGCAACACTGTCACTAAAGGTCTCACTTTCGGCCAGCCATGGAGGCTCATGCCTGTAATTCCAGCACCTCTGGAGGCTAAGGTGGGCTGATTACCTAAGGCTAGGAGTTTGAGACCAGCCTGGCTAACATGGTGAAACACCGTCTCTACTAAGAATGCAAAAATTAGCTGGCATGGGGACACATGTCTGTAATCCCAGCTACTCAGAAGGTTGAGGCAGAAGAATTTATTGAGGCCAGAAGTTTGCACTCAGCCGACATTGCACCACTGCACTCCAGCCTGGCTAACTGAGCGAGATTCTATCTTAAAAAAAAAAAAAGAAAGAAAAAAAAGAGAGAGAGACGTAAAAGAGAGAGAGAGAGAGAGAGGAGAAGAAAAGAAAAGAAAGAAAATCTTACTATTGCTGTTTTTCGGCTCCCTGAGTCTATTCTTTGGGTTTGGACTGGTGAGTTTGCTTCTCACATCAGAAAACCAACATTTCCTTAAAAGACAAAGAGAGGTGATCTTACCTGGGCATCATCATCATCATCACAATCACCATCTTCACTTCGTGGAAGGGCTACTAAACTCAGGTTGTCCTCAGGAGAAGCTGGAAGGACACAGAAGAAAGATCAGTGCCCTGGGTGTTTGTGACTGTGAGTCACTCAGGGAGCTCTGCTGGATGTGGTGTATGCAGGTAGTTGATTAACAAGCATGGCCTGAGTTGATGCTGGGCTATTCTGCTGAGTAGAAGAGGGATGGCAGAGGAGGGGAGCAGCAGAAACATGAGACATGGAGGCCTTGGCCTTGTGCTAGAGGCATCATGCAGAAATACAAAGAGTCAAGCCAAAATGCAACTAAAATGCACACTAATGGTCAGTGGAAGAATGCCTTCTTCCCTCTCAAATGTTTTGAAACTCTTCTAAACAAACAGTATTTTCTTAACATATTCAAGACCATGCCAGTACAGTGGGATCCACTTATGATGGTATTATATTTAACATCTGTTTTAAAGGATTTATTACATAATAAAAGCCTATTTTATTGATAAAATGGATTCAATTTTACCCAAATTATTCTATTAATCACACATTCTTTTTCATAAAGATCATTTTTAAAAATAAATATTAAAATGCTACAATTAAAAATAGTCATGATTTCCTCTTTGTAAGTCTTCTGGAACCAGGGTGTGTGAACAAAACCTATTGGGCCCCTGTGATCAGGGGCTTCAGCAGCTCTGTGTCACTCTCCCTGAGGAGAGTCCCTAAAGATCAGGCTTTATTCAAACAGGCCAAGTTCACAGACCCTGCTCTACCTACACCAGTGAAGCTGAGAGATGTGACTGAACACTTTCTGGCATGAGGATAAGTTTCCAGGTTCAAATATACATTAATTAGTGAAATGAGGAAATGTATACCAACAGAAATGAACACATTCATGAAAAAATGTCCATGAGTACGGGGTGATTTTTGGTTAACTAGCTTACATAATTTTTTTTTATTTGATGCTTATTCATTCAGACATACAAAATATTGGTATAACAAATCACAAATTTGGCCAGGTGCGGTGGCTCATGCCTGTTATTGCAGCACCTTGGGAGGCCGAGGTGGGACGATCATGAGGTCAAGAGATCGAGACCATCCTGGCCAATATGGTAAAACAACACCTCTGCTAAAAAAAAAAAAAAAAAAAAAATAGCCGGGCACGGTGCCACATGCCATTAGTCTCAGCTACTTGGAGGGTAAGGTAGGAGAATCACTTGAACCTGGGAGAGAGAGGTGGCTGTGAGCAGGCAGCACATCACTGCACCCGCAGTATGGTGACAGAGTGAGATTCCATCTCAAAAAAAATAATAATAATAATCACAAACTTATATTAGTCATGCTAAATCTAACTTATTAGCTGTCAACATAAAGATTCTAGAAAGTAAAGAAGATACAAAGAAGTTGAAAGGCATCCCATATTCATGGATAGGAAGACTAAACATGACTAACCACAATACTACACAAATCATCTACAGACTAACAACTGCTGTCAAACTTGTAACAGCCATCTGTGCAGAAATGGAAAAGATAATCCTAAGACTTTAATGAATTTTTATGTGCCTCAAATAACCATGGTAACGTTGAAAAAGAATACTGTTAGAGGACACACATTCATGAGATTGAAATCTACAGAAAAGGGAAAAACAGAGAAATTCAGACAGCATACTTCTAGCGTGGGGGCACCCATAAGTACCATAGATATAGAATGGAGAGCCCAGAATTAAATGCACACACACAGAGTCAGCTGATCTTCAACAGAGGTGCCAAGAATACACAATGGAGAAAGGAAAGCCTCTTCTACAAATGATGGTAAGAACCGCATATTCTTATTCAAATGAAGAAATGGAATGCTGACAGTGTGCTCAAGGTTATGCTTCTCCCTCCATTTCCAAGACACTGGAGCTTTTGCAGTGACCCCAGAGTGATTTTCATTCTGTCCTCCCTGCCCAGGGAGATGTCTTGATACCAGAGGTAAACAGCAAGGACAGACAAATGAACGTGCTGCCATGAAACCTAACAGTTCATAAGGTGAGGATCCATTTCTCTTATGCATCTGGGCACACCGCAGAAGAATTGTCTCCAGGATTAAGTAACTGCCTGTGACAGAACTGCATCCCAAACCAAAGGTTCTGACATTTTGCAGTGGCAGAGGCAGAAAAGAGCAGGTGTTCTCAGGAAGATCATCTTTAAATAATAAAAAAGAGATGATTGAAAACACAGGATACTCAAAAGCCCATAAACATAGTACTTCTCACCATGATGACATTAAACTCTGAAAATAACAAACTCAGCTTATATTTACTTTTTCGTTTTCTCTTTCTAAACCCTCCCTCAGCCTCCGAAGCAGCAGGTATAACCTGAAGGTTGTTGGAAATGCTGTTTTATTAGATCCCATCTGAAGTCTTGTTGCCTATGTGGAAAGGCATCCTCTTCCCTGCTGAGATTCTCCAGAATCCACTCTTTTTTTTTTTGAGATGAAGTCTCACTCTGTCACCCAGGCTGGAGTGCAGTGGCGCGATCTCAGCTCACTGCAAGCTCTGCCTCCCGTGTTCACGCCATTCTCCTGCCTCAGCCTCCCAAGTGGCTGGGACTATAGGCACCTGCCACCACGCCCGGCTAATTTTTGTATATTTAGTAGAGATGGGGTTTCACTGTGTTAGCCAGGATGGTCTCGATCTCCTGACCTCGTGATCCGCCCACCTCGGCCTCCCAAAGTGCTGGGATTACAGGCGTGAGCCACCACGCCAGGCCCAGAATCCACTCTTTAGAACCACCAACATCAGCATAAGTCAGTGAGAGCTGCACTCACTTCTCCTACTCCAGGTGAAGACACACTGGCTCACACAAAATCTCCTGTTGGTGCTCTGGGTTCACACACATTTCTACAGCCCCTCTGCTCATAGCTATACACTTGCAAAATCATTTGCTCTCACCACACCCCCAATATTTTTTAATAGGAACCCAGATTAAGGTTTCTACATATTAAAGCCAGCAAGTTTGTTTCTCAGAAAGTGACTTAGTTGAAGGTACATACCCTGGACACGTGATGGTAAAATCTGCAACGAGACAAAAGAAGATGCTATGAGGATCAGATCAATTCTGCTGCACCCCTTTACACAGACCTGTTAGTCTCTTGATGACTTCAGAAAACTAGTTGTGAAACAGTGGTTGAATCAAGCGTCAAAGACCAAACATTCTAGCAGAGAGGACACCTGTGAAAAAGACAAGAGCTTTTCCCACAGAATTTATGTTTGATTGATTTAGACTGGTAAATGCACAAGGCCTAATCCAAGGAGAAAAACTGGTGTGGAGGAAAATGCCTCTGCATTACAGCTGATGATGGATGCTGTCATTTAAAAACATCCCAGTATGTCATGTATTAGATGAAAAGAAACTCAGACTGACCTCCATCCTCACAAAGAGAATTGTGTATGTTGTACATAATGTGCCTTGTCATATTTTTATATCAAAATTAATTGAGAATGAAAGAAATCGTGAAGGAAATAATGTATACCATGGTCATTTTTTTTTTTTTTTTTTTTTTTGAGATGGAGTCTTGCTGTGTCACCCAGGGTGCAGTGTAGTGGCATGATCTCGGCTCACTGCAAGCCTTTTTTTTTTTTTTTTTTTTTTTTTTGAGACGGTGTCTCGCTCTGTCGCCCAGGCTGGAGTGCAGTGGCGCGATCTCGGCTNTCTCCTGACCTCGTGATCCGCCCGTCTCGGCCTCCCAAAGTGCTGGGATTACAGGCTTGAGCCACCGCGCCCGGCCAAGCCTTTTTTTTTTTTTTTTGTATTTTAGTAGAGACAGGGTTTTGACGTGTTGCCCAGGGTGGTCTCGAACTCCTGAGCGCAGGCAATCCATCCACCTTGGCCTCCTAAAGTGCTGGGATTACAGGCATGAGCCACTACACCCAGCCTGTTTCTTAACCAATGACCTAGAGGCGCTCTTAGATCCCTACCACTGGCCCTGTTGCTGCCACGTGGGTGCCCAGCCTTTACTTTTTTTTTTTTTTTTTTTTGAGATGGACTCTCGCTCTGTCTCCCAGGCTGGAGTGCAGTGGCGTGATCTCGGCTCACTGCAAGCTCCACCTCCTGGGTTCTCACCATTCTCCTGCCTCAGCCTACTGAGTAGCTGGGACTACAGGCACCCGCCACCACGCCCAGCTAATTTTTGTAGTTTTAGTAGAGATGGGGTTTCACCATGTTAGCCAGGATGGTCTCGATCTCCTGACCTCATGATCTGCCCGCCTCGGCCTCCCAAAGTGCTGGGTTTACAGGCGTGAGCCACCGTGCCTGGCCACAGTGGTCCATTTTTAAGAC
>NW_020259247.1:0-5261 GCF_003255815.1 Theropithecus gelada | reverse complement strand
AGTGGACTTCTGAGTTGAAAAGAGAGTATGGGTCACCCAGCCCCACTTACTCATTTTACAAAGAATGAAAATGGGGCTCTATTCCAGACATGAGAGTACACATTGTAAGACTGTGCAAGCTTGCTACACATGTATCCGCTCAGCACACACTTACTGAGTGCCGAGTGTCTCCAGAATTAGAGGGGCTCTAGTCCCCGGGGTCCCACCCTCCACATACAACACCAGCACTTCGAGGGACAGAGGTGCAAAGAACAAGGTGGGGGCCCTTCTGTTGGAAAGGCAGCTAGGGAGGGTCCTTAGAAGAAGTGACAGCTGAGCTGTTCTCTAAAGGGTGAAGCTGAATTACTTGAAGTTTAGGACTAAGGAGTGTCTGGGGAAGTGGAGCCTATGAGCCAAAAGCATAATGACTTGTCCAGAGAAGTGTAACAAGTTCCATATTGTTTCTATGTCAAATTTGAACAGGAATCAACATAGGAAAGAGCAGGATCCCAGAACCAGGGCCTTGGATTTCACCCGCTGGCAATGTGAATGTTCACTGTGAATTTTGGGGGTCAAAACATGAAAGTGTTTTCTCTTAGCTCCAATTCTCTCTGTCTCTTTCTGTCCCTCTCTCTCTCTTATCTTTAATTTTTGTATTTTCCTAAGAAAACACAGATGTGTCAGACATGGGGATTAGCAGCTTGCCTCTTTCTGGATGACTTCAGGGGAGCACTTTGGCTTATGTGAGCTTATTTACAATAATTCAAGAATCTTGAAAAAAAAAAGTCATGGTAGTAGAGGTTAGAAAATCTCCTAGTATTTCTTCTGATACTTTGAATTTATGATTAATATGTTTAATCCTCATCTTCTGAAAAGTCACCATAAAGGGGTTCTGTTTATGTGGTTTGTGTCTTCAACAGTCAGTGGTTTTGCAGCAACAGCATTGCATGTGGGTTTTAGGCTGACGATGCTCAACAGTGAACAATTCTCTTCACCTGCCTGGGCCCCACTGCTCACCCTTCCATACAGTGCAGGGTCACAGCTGAGCTCTCCGAGACACCTTGCAGGATCTCCGCTTCAGAACTGTCAAGTGTCTTCTAGGTGAAGGCTTAGTCTCATAGCCTTTGTGGCTTCCTCCAGGTAACACTTGGTTTTTTGACCTAACCCTGGTATTTGTGTGACACAAGTGTGAATGTGCTCCCTGTGGCAGCGCTGAGGAAGAACTCAGTCATCACAGATGCTGAAGGGCAAATGCAGTGTGCTTTTTTCCATCATCTCCAGTCCTGTATTATTTTTACATAGCCCATTTGAAAATGAAAACAAAAAAGCCTCCTGTTAGAATTAAATCCCTTCTGGAGATAATGGGTATTTTTAAAATCTTTAATTTTGTTTATAGTCACATTTGCTGCCAGTGCTGGCCAGGATCCACTAGAGGGCAGACACACCCGTGTGTATTTGTGTGGCGCTGGCTGAGTGGTAATAAGAACAGTGCCTGCCAGGATCCACTGGGGGCAGAGACACTAGAGTGTATTTGTGTGGTGCTTGCTGAGTGGTAATAAGAACAGTGCCTGCCAGCATCCACTAGAAGGCAGAGACACCTGCGTGTATTTGTGCAGGGCTTGCCAAGTGGTAATAAGAGGAGTGCCTGCCAGCATCCACTTGAGGGCAGGCAAACCCGTTTGTATTTGTGTGGCACTTGCTGAGTGGTAATAACAGTGCCTGCCAGCATCCACTAGAGGGCACACACACCCCTGTGTATTTGTGTGGCACATGCTGAGTGGTAATAAGAACAGTGCCTGCCAGCATCCACTAGAGGGCAGAGACACCTGCGTGTATTTGTGCAGCACTTGCCAAGTAGTAATAAGAAGAGTCCCTGCCAGCATCCACTGGAGGGGAGACACACCCACGTGTATTTGTGCGGCGCTTGCTGAGTGGTAATAACAGTGCCTGCCAGCATCCACTAGAGGGCAGAGACACCCCTATGTATTTGTGTGGCACATGCTGAGTGGTAATAAGAACAGTGCCTGCCAGCATCCACTAGAGGGCAGAGACACTCAGGTGTATTTGTGCAGCGCTTGCTGAGTCGTAATAAGAACAGCGCCTGCCAGCATCCACTAGAGGGCAGAGACACCTGCGTGTATTTGTGCAGCACTTGCCGAATGGTAATAAGAAGAGTGCCTGCCAGCATCCACTAGAGGGCAAGCACACCCGTGTGTATTTGTGTGGCACTTGCTGAATGGTAATAGGAGCAGTGCCTGCCAGGATCCACTATATGGCAGACACACTAGTGTGTATTTGTGTGACACTTGCTGAGTGGTTATAAAAACAGACACCCTGCCCTCCTGGAGTCAACTTCCAGTGCCCAGGCCAGCCGCAGCAAGTAAGAAAACCTCGGTTTCCGTATCTGCATCAGCTACACAGTGCTCACACACAGGAGGCATCAGCCAGTTTTCTCAGTTAAAGAGACAGAAACAAAATGTGTCCTCACTACTTTTTGAATGTACCATGTTATCTAATGTTTTAACTTAATTGAATGAATAAACTCCTTATGCGTCTGGACACATGCATGGAAAATTCACAAACACAAAAACACAAAATAGAATATTTTGCCAAAAGAAAATGTCTTTGATACGTGAATTTCACTTTTTTCTATCTTTTAGTGATTTTAAAGTCATGAAATTGAGAAGTCTGTGCCTGTAAAAGACTTTTTAAAGAGCATGGTATTTCTCCATTTTGAAAAAAATGGCAAAATATCTTCTACTATAGATAGAATTGGCTGAGAGTAATAAACAGAAGATTAAGAAATGACTTTTATCCCTTGCTATTTTGTCAAGGGCTACAGTGAATTACACACCCTGGCTTGGGTTTCCACACTACGTGCTGAAAGCCAGCAGTCATGCAGGCCATGCTCTCCCACACTTAGAAAAAAAGCCCATGAGAAAGAGCTCCATCAAGTTCACACAGAATGACCTCCAGCAAGACCTAGAAAATGCTCAGTTCCACAAAATACCTGTGTCCAAATCCTTTCAGCGCACAGCTCTGGCATCAGGTTCCCGTGAGGACAGACCCCGAGATGGATTTCTGGTTGGAGGCTGCTGCCAGAGGAGACAATGTGACCACAGATGGCTCATGCTGCTCCCACGCTGCAGGGACCAGTGACTTGGGGGTCCTGCTCACTGTCCTGTTGGGGAACTGCAGAGATTCACCCCAGCTGGGTGGACTCTGCTGTGTCTCCTGTCAAGAAGCTCCTCAGTTTACCTTGGTTTTTCCTTTTTAAAACTCTCTGGTGTTTTCCTCTCCAGTGGGGGGCTGCATCTCACCTTAGAAGAAAAGATTTTCCAGCCGGGCGCAGGGGCTCACGCCTCGAATCCCAGCACTTTGGGAGGGCGAGGTGGGCGGATCATGAGGTCAGGAGATCGAGACCATCCTGGCTAACATGGTGAAACCCTGTTTCTACTAAAAAGATAAAAAATTAGCCTGATGTGGTGGCGGACACCTGTAGTCCCAGTTACTCGGAAAGCTGAGGCAGGATGTTGGCTCCCTACAAGCTCTATCTCCTGGGTTCATGCCATTCTCCTGCCGCAGCCTCCCAAGTACCTGGGACTACAGGTGCCTGCCACCACGCCCAGCTAATTTTTGATATTTTTAGTAGAGACGGGGTTTCACCGTGTTAGCCAGGATGGTCTCGATCTCCTGTCCTCTTGATCCGCCCACCTTGGCCTCCCAAAGTGCTGGGATTACTTTGAGATTCTATACCTTAGAGCTGGTGGGGGCCCAGCCTCTTGATCCACCATGCCTAGCAGTTTGTCTTCTTTTGAGAAGTGCCTCTTCATGTCCTTGGCCCACTTTTTAATGGGGTTGTTTTTCTCTTATAAATGTTTAAGTTCCTTATAGATGTTATATTAGACCTTTGTCAGATGCATAGTTTGTAAATATTTTCTCCTATTCTGTAAGTTGCCTGTTTACTTTGTTGGTAGTTTCTTTTGCTGTACAGAAGCTCTTTAGTTTAATTAGATCCCACTTGTCAATTTTTGCTTTCCTTGCGATTGCTTTTGGTGTCTTTGTCACGAAATCTTTGCCTGTTCTTATGTCTAGGATGGTATTGCTGGTTTGTCTTCCAGGGTTTTTATATTTTTGGATTTCCACTTAAGTCTTTAATCCACCCTGAGTTGATTTTTGTGTATGGTGTAAGAAAGGGGTCCAGCCTCAATCTTCAGCACATGGCTAGCCAGTTATCCCAGCACCATTAATTGAATAGGGATTCTTATCCCCATTGCTTGTTTTTGTCAGAAAAGCTGTGTTTCTAAGGCTTTGCCCAACATACTTTTAACTTTTGACACATCTTTTCCCCAGTCAATAGGCTCCAGGAAATGGGATAGGATTCTTGGAAATAAAGAGCTGACCCGGCCAGGCATGGTGGCTCATGTCTGTAATCCCAGCACTTTGGGAGGCCGAGGCGGACGGATCACAAGGTCAGGAGATTGAGACCATCCTGGTGAACGGTGAAACCCCGTCTCTACTAAAAATGCAAAAAATTAGCCGGGTGTGGTGGTGGACGCCTGTAGTCCCAGCTACTCGGGAGGCTGAGGCGGGAGAATGGTATGAACCAGGGAGGCGGAGCTTGCAGTGAGCGGAGATTGCGCCACTGCACTCCAGCCTGGGCCACAGGCGAGACTCTATCTCAAAAAAAAAAAAAAAAAAAAAGAGCTGACCCTGAGACAACACAAGTGAACACAGCCAACCTGTTGCATAAGAAGTAAACAAAATGTGTGTCTTTCATTCAATATTAAACAATGATAGACTGAGTATGTAAGCATGTTACCATCACAGGTATGGAAGTGCCTAATTATGACTTCAATTGTAAAGCCTCAGATTTTAGATCTGGAAGAGCCAAGGGTTTCAATCCATGCTGGGAGAGGCTCAAGGTTACTCTGGAGAAACACGCAGTTTGGGGACGCTGGAGACTGAGGGGTGGGCTGCCATTCCCCAGCTCCTTCAATGAGTCTGATCTGTTCTATAAATCAGTTTTTGGAAAATGATCCAAACAAGTCAACCCAATTCCCTATTATTTGGTCATCGCCATCACAGTAACACAAATTCTAAAACTTACACTGTTTACAACTGAACCACACCCTCAAATAATCAAAAAATGGTCCCTCCCTAACCTCTCTCCCCGGAAAGAGAAGGTCTTTGGCCGCCCCAACCTGAGCATGAGAGCAGGAGGAGAGTGGGAGCCCACAGTTGCAGTGGCAAGAAGCCTGAGGGCTGATGGCTTTGACCAA
>NW_020259246.1:0-5547 GCF_003255815.1 Theropithecus gelada | reverse complement strand
AAGCTTTCTAAGAAACTGCTTTGAGATGTGTGACTTCCACTCACAGATTTACATCTGTATTTCGTGGATCTCTTTGCTGGGCTTATTTCTGTGGAATCTGAGAACAAATATTTCGGATCCCTTTGAAGACTATAGGCCAAAGGGAATATCCTCCGATAACAAAGAGAAAGAAGCTTTCTGAGAAACTTCTTTGTGTTCTGTGAAATCATCTCACAGAGTTACAGCTTTCCCTTCAAGAAGCCTTTCACTATGACCTTTTTGTGGAATTGGCAAAGTGATATTTGGAAGCCCATAGAGGGCTATGCTGAAAAAGGAAATATCCTCAGATTTGATCTGGAAAGAAACTTTCTGAGAAAATGCTCTGTGATGCGTGACTTCCACTCACAGATGTACATCTGTATTTCCTGGATCTCTCTGCTAGCCTTAATTCTGTGGAATCTGAGAACAGATATTTCGTATCCCTTTGAAGACTATAGGGCCAAAGGAATTATCCTCAGATAACAAAGAGAAAGAAGCTTTCTGAGAAACTTCTTTGTGTTCTGTGAAATCATCTCACAGAGTTACAGCTTTCCCCTCCGGACGCCTTTCGCTAAGACAGTTCTTGTGGAATTGGCAAAGTGATATTTGGAAGCCGTCAGAGGGCTATGGTGAAAAAGGAATTATCCTCAGATGAAATCTGGAAAGCAGCTTTCTGAGAAACTGCTTTGTTGTGTGTGAATTCCACTCACAGAGTTTCAGCTGTTTTTCGAGAATCTGTTTCCTAGCCGTATTTCTGTGGAATCTGCGAACAGATATTTCGGATCCCTTTGAAGACTATAGGCCAAAGGGAATATCCTCCGATAACAAAGAGAAAGAAGCTTTCTGAGAAACTTCTTTGTGTTCTGTGAAATCATCTCACAGAGTTACAGCTTTCCCTTCAAGAAGCCTTTCACTATGACCTTTTTGTGGAATTGGCAAAGTGATATTTGGAAGCCCATAGAGGGCTATGGTGAAAAAGGAAATATCCTCAGATTTGATCTGGAAAGAAACTTTCTGAGAAAATGCTCTGTGATGCGTGACTTCCACTCACAGATGTACATCTGTATTTCCTGGATCTCTCTGCTAGCCTTAATTCTGTGGAATCTGAGAACAGATATTTCGGATCCCTTTGAAGACTATAGGCCAAAGGGAATATCCTCCGATAACAAAGAGAAAGAAGCTTTCTGAGAAACATCTTTGTGCTCTGTGAAATCATCTCACAGAGTTAAACCTTTCCCCTCAAGAATCCTTTCGCTAAGTCTGTTCTTGTGGAATTGGCAAAGTGATATTTGGAAGCCCATAGAGGGATATGGTGAAAAAGGAAATATCCTCAGAAGAAATCTCTAAAGAAGCTTTGTGAGAAACGGCTTAGTGTTCTCTTAATTCATCTCACAAATTTACATCTGTATTTCGTGGATCTCTTTGCTAGCCTTATTTCTGTGGAATCTGAGAACTGATATTTCGGATCCCTTTGAAGACTATAGGGACCAAGGAAATATCCTCCTATAACAAAGAGAAAGAAGCTTTCTGAGAAACTTCTTTGTGTTCTGTGAAACATCTCACAGAGTTACAGCTTTCCCTTCAAGAATCCTTTCACTATGACCGTTTTGTGGAATTGGCAAAGTGATATTTGGAAGCCCATAGAGGGCTATGGAGAAAAAGGAAATATCCTCAGATGAAATCTGGAAAGAAGCTTTCTGAGTAACTGCTCTGTGATGTGTGACTTCCACTCACAAAGTTACCTCAGTATTTCGTGGATCTCCTTGCTAGCCTTATTTCTGTGGAATCTGAAAATACAGATTTTGGATCCCTTTGAAGACTATAGGGCCAAAGGAAATATCCTCCGGTAACAAAGAGAAAGAAGCTTTCTGAGAAACTTGTTTGTGTTCTGTGAAATCATCTCACAGAGTTACAGCTTTCCCCTCCATAATCCTTTCGCTAAGACTGTTCTTCTGGAATTGGCAAAGTGATATTTGGAAGCCCATAGAGGGCTATGGTGAAAAAGGAAATATCCTCAGATGAAACCTTGAAAGAAGCTTTCTGAGAACCTGCTTAGTGTTCTGTTAATTCATCTCACAGAGTTACATCTGTATTTCGTGCATGTCTTTGCTTGCCTTATTTCTGTGGAATCTGAGAACAGATATTACGGATCCCTTTGAACACTATAGGGCCAAAGGAAATATCCTCCGATAAAAAAGAGAAAGAAGCTTTCTGATAAACTTCTTTGTGTTCTGTGAAATCATCTCACAGAGTTACAGCTTTTCCCTCCGGAAGCCTTTCACTAAGACAGTTCTTGTGGAATTGGCAAAGTGATATTTGAAAGCCCCTAGAGGACTATTGAGAAAAAGGAGACATCCTCAGATGAAGTCCGGAAAGAAGCTTTCTGAGAAACTGTTCTGTGATGTGTGACTTCCACTCACAGAGTTACATCTGTATTTCGTGGATCTCTTTGCTAGGCTTATTTCTGTGGAGTCTGAGAACAAATATTTCGGATCCCTTTGAAGACTGTAGGGCCAAAGGGAATATCCTCCGATAACAAAGAGAAAGAAGCTTTCTGAGAAACTTCTTTGTGTTCTGTGAAACATGTCACAGAGTTACAGCTTTCCCATCAAGAATCCTTTCACTATGACCGTTTTGTGGAATTGGCAAAGTGATATTTGGAAGCCCATAGAGGACTATGCTGAAAAAGGAAATATCCTCAGATGAAATCTGGAAAGAAGCTTTCTGAGTAATTGCTCTGTGAGGTGTGACTTCCACTCAGAAGGTTACCTCTGTATTTCGTGGATCTCTTTGCTATCCTTATTTCTGTGGAATCTGAGAATAGAGATTTTGGATCCCTTTGAAGACTATAGGGCCAAAGGGAATATCCTCCAATAACAAAGAGAAAGAAGCTTTCTGAAAAACTTCTTTGTGTTCTGAGAAATCATCTCACAGAGTTACAGCTTTCCCTTCAAGAAGCCTTTCACTATGACCGTTTTGTGGAATTGGCAAAGTGATATTTGGAAGCCCATAGAGGGCTATGGTGAAAAAGGAAATATCCTCAGATTTGATCTGGAAAGAAACTTTCTGAGAAAGTGCTTAGTGTTCTCTTAATTCATCTCACAGAGTTACATCTGTATTTCGTAGATCTCTTTGCTAGCCTTATTTATGTGGAATCTGAGAACAGATATTTCGGATCCCTTTGAAGACTATAGGCCAAAGGGAATATCCTCCGATAACAAAGAGAAAGAAGCTTTCTGAGAAAGTTCTTTGTGTTCTGTGGAATCATCTCACAGAGTTACAGCTTTCCCTTCAAGAAGCCTTTCACTATGACCGTTTTGTGGAATTGGCAAAGTGATATTTGGAAGCCCATAGAGGGCTATGTTGAAAAAGGAAATATCCTCAGATTTGATCTGGAAAGAAAGTTTCTGAGAAAATGCTCTGTGATGTGTGACTTCTACTCACAGAGTTACATCTGTTTTTCGTAGATCTCTTTGCTAGACTTATTTCTATGGAATCTGAGAACAGATATTTCGGATCCCTTTGAAGACTATAGGGCCCTAGGAAATATCCTCCAATAACAAAGAGAAAGAAGCTTTCTGAGAAACTTCTTTGTGTTCTGTGAAATTATCTCACAGAGTTACAGCTTTCCCCTCCAGAAGCCTTTTACTAAGACAGTTCTTGTGGAATTGGCAAAGTGATATTTGGAAGCCCATAGAGGACTATGGTGAAAAAGGAAATATCCTCAGATGAAATCTGGAAAGAATTTTTCTGAGAAACTGCTCTGTGATGTGTGACTTCCCCTCACCGAGTTATATCTGCATTTCGTGGATCTCTTTGCTAGCCTTATTTCTGTGGAATCTGAGAACAGATATTTCGGATCCCTTTGAAGACTATAGGGAGAAAGGAAATAACCTTCGATAACAAAGAGAAAGAAGCTTTCTGAGAAACTTCTTTGTGTTCTGTGAAATCATCTCACAGAGTTAGAGCTTTCCCCTCAAGAAGCCTTTCGCTAAGACAGTTCTTGTGGAATTGGCAAAGTGATATTTGGAAGCCCATAGAGGGCTATGGTGAAAAAGGAAATATCCTCAGATTTGATATGGAAAGAAACTTTCTGAGAAAATGCTCTGTGATGCGTGACTTCCACTCACAGAGGTACATCTGTATTTCCTGGATCTCTCTGCTAGCCTTAATTCTGTTGAATCTGAGAACAGATATTTCGGATCCCTTTGAAGACTATNTGAATCTGAGAACAGATATTTCCGATCCCTTTGAAGACTATAGGGCCAAAGGAATTATCCTCAGATAACAAAGAGAAGGAAGCTTTCTGAGAAACTTCTTTGTGTTCTGTGAAATCATCTCACAGAGTTACAGCTTTCCCCTCCGGAAGCCTTTCGCTAAGACAGTTCTTGTGGAATTGGCAAATTGATATTTGGAAGCCCTCAGAGGGCTATGGTGAAAAAGGAAATATCCTCAGATGAAATCTGGAAACAAGCTTTCTGAGAAACTGCTCTGTGATGTGTAACTTCCACTCACAGAGTTACATCTGTATTTCGTGGATCTCTTTGAATGGCTCATATCTGTGGAATCTGAGAACAGATATTTCGGATCCCTTTGAAGACTCTAGGGCCAAAGGAAATATCCTCCGATAACAAAGAGAAAGAAGCTTTCTGAGAAACTTCTTTGTGTTCTGTGAAATCATCTCACAGAGTTACAGCTTTCCCCTCAAGAAGCCATTCGCTAAGACAGTTCTTGTGGAATTTGCAATATGATATTTGGAAGCCTATAGAGGGCTATGGTGAAAAAGGAATTATCCTCAGATGAAATCTGGAAAGCAGCTTTCTGAGAAACTGCTTTGTTGTGTGTGAATTCCACTCACAGAGTTTCAGCTGTTTTTCGAGAATCTGTTTCCTAGCCGTATTTCTGTGGAATCTGCGAACAGATATTTCGGATCCCTTTGAACACTATAGGGGCAAAGGAAATATCCTCCGATAACCAAGAGAAAGAAGCTTTCTAGGAAACTTCTTTGGGTTTCGTGAAATCATCTCACAGAGTTACATCTTTCCCCTCAAGAAGCCTTTCGCTAAGAGAGTTCTTGTGGAATTTGCAAATTGATCCATGGGAGCCCATTGAGAGCTATGGTGAAAAAGGAAGTATCCTCAGATGAAAACTGGAAAGAAGCTTTCTGAGAAACTGCTTAGTGTTCTGTTAATTCATCTCACAGAGTTACAGCTTTTCCCTCAAGAAACTGTTCACTAAGCCTGTTCTTGTGGTATTTGGAAAGTTACATTTGGAAGCCCATAGAGCTCTGTGGTGATATAGAATATATCCTCAGAGAAAAACTGGAAAGAAGATTTTGAGAAAATTCTTTGTGATGTGGGACTTCCACTCACAGAGTTGCAGCTGTATTTCGTGGATCTTTTTGCTAGCCTTATTTCTGAGGAATCTGAGACTCATATTTCGGAACCCTTTGAAGAGTATTGGGCCAAAGGAAATATCCCCGATAACCAAGAGAAAGAACTTTTTGAGACACTACTTTGTGTTCTGTGA
>NW_020259245.1:6381-9974 GCF_003255815.1 Theropithecus gelada | reverse complement strand
CAGAAATAAGGTTAGCAAAGAAATCCACGAAATACAGATGTAACTCTCTGAGATGAATTAACAGAACACGAAGCAGTTTCTCAGAAAGCTTCTTTCCAGATCTCATTTGAGGATATTTCCTTTTTCACCCTAGCCCTCTATGGGCTTCCAAATATCACTTTGCCAATTCCACAAGAACTGTCTTAGCGAAAGGCTTCTTCATGGGAAAGCTGTAACTCTGTGAGGTGATTTCACAGAACACAAAGAAGTTTCTCAGAAATCTTGTTTCTCTTTTTTATCGGAGGATATTTCCTTTGGCCCTATAGTCTTCAAAGGGATCCGAAGTATCTCTTCTCAGATTCCACAGAAATAAGGCTAGCAAAGAGATCCACGAAATACAGATATAACTCAGTGCGATGAATTAACAGAACACTAAGCAGTTTCTCAGAAAGCTTCTTTCCAGATTTCATCTGAGGACATTTCCTTTTTCACCGTAGCCCTCTATGGGCTTAAAATATCACTTTGCCAATTCCAGAAGAACTGTCTTAGGAAAAGGATTCTTGAGGGGAAAGCTGTCACTCTGTGTGCTGATTTCACAAAACACAAAGAAGTTTCTCAGAAAGCTTCTTTCTCTTTGTTATCGGAGGATATTTCCTTTGGCCCTGTAGTCTGCAAAGCGATCTGAAATATCTGTTCTCAGATTCCACAGAAATAAGGCTAGCAAAGAGATCCACGAAATAGAGATGTATCTCTGTGAGTGGAAGTCACATATCACAGAGCTGTTTCTCAGAAAGCTTCTTTCCAGATTTCATCTGAGGATATTTCCGTTTTCACCATAGCCCTCTATGGGCTTCCAAATATCACTTTGCGAATTCCACACGAACTCTCCTATCGAAAGGCTTCTTCAGGGGAAGGCTGTAACTCTGTGAGATGATTTCACAGAACACAAAGATGTTTCTCAGAAAGATTCTTTCTCTTTGTTATCGGAGGATATTTCCTTTGGCCCTATAGTCTTCAAAGGGATCCGAAATATCTGTTCTCAGATTCCACAGAAATAAGGCTAGCAAAGAGATCCACGAAATACAGATGTAACTCTGTGAGTGGAAGTCACATATAACAGAGCAGTTTCTCAGAAAGCTTCTTTCCATATTTCATCTGAGGATATTTTCTTTTCCACCATAGCCCTCTACGGGCTTCCAAATATCACTTTGCCAATTCCACAAGAACTGTCTTACCGAAAGGCTTCTTGAGTGGAATGCTGCAACTCTGTGAGATGATTTCACAGAACACAAAGAAGTTTCTCAGAAAGCTTCTTTCTCATTGTTATCGGAGGATACTTCCTTTGGCCCTATAGTCTTCAACGGGATCCGAAATATCTGCTCTCACATTCCACAGTAATAAGGCTAGCAAAGAGATCCACGAAATACAGATGTAACTCTCTGAGTGGAAGTCACTAATCACAATGCAGTTTCTCAGAAAGCTTCTTTCCAGATTTCATCTGAGGATATTTCCTTTGTCACCATAGCCCTCTATGGGCTTCCAAATATCACTTTCCCAATTCCACAAGAACTGTCTTAGCGAAAGGCTTCTTGAGGGGAAAGCTGTAACTCTGTGAGATGATTCAACAGAACACAAAGAAGTTTCTCAGAAAGCTTCTTTCTCTTTGTTATCGGAGGATATTTCCTTACGCCCTATAGTCTTCAAAGGGATCCGAAATATCTGTTCTCAGATTCCACGGAAATAAGTCCAGCAAAGAGATCCACGAAATACAGATATAACTCTGTGAGATGAATGAACAGAACACTAAGCAGTTTCTCAGAAAGCTTCTTTCCAGATTTCATCTTAGGATATTTCCTTTTTCACCACAGCCCTCTACGGGCTTCCAAATATCACTTTGCCAATTCCACAAGAACTCTCTTTGCGAAAGGCTTCTTGAGGGGAAAGCTGTAACTCTGTGAGATGATTTCACAGAACACAAAGAAGTTTCTCAGAAAGCTTCTTTCTCTTTGTTATCGGAGGAAATTTCCTTTGGCCCTATAGTCTACAAAGCGATCCGAAATATCTGTACTCAGATTCCACAGAAATAAGGCTAGCAAAGAGATCCACGAAATACCGATGTAACTCTGTCAGATGAATTAACAGTACCCTAAGCAGTTTCTCAGAAAGCTTCTTTCCAGATTGCATCTGAGGATATTTCCTTTTTCACCATAGCTCTCTATGGGCTTCCAAATATCACATTGCCAATTCCACAAGAACTGTCTTAGCGAAAGGCTTCTTGAGGTGAAAGCTGTAACTCTGTGAGATGATTTCACAGAACACAAAGAAGTTTCTCAGAAAGCTATTTTCTCTTCGTTATCGGAGGATATTTCTTAGGCCATATAGTCTTCAAAGGGATCCGAAATATCTGTTCTCACATTCCACAGAAATAAGGTTAGCAAAGAGATCAACGAAATACAGATGTAACTCTGTGAGATGAATTAGCAGAACACTAAGCAGTTTCTCAGAAAGCTTCTTTCCAGATTTCATCTGAGGATATTTCCTTTTTCACCATAGCCCTCTAAGGGCTTCAAAATATCACTTTGCCAATTCCACAAGAACTGTCTTAGCGAAAGGCTTCTTGAGGGGAAAGCTGTAACTCTGTGAGATGATTTCACAGAACACAAAGAAGTTTCTCAGAAAGCTTCATTCTCTTTGTTATCGGAGGATATTCCCTTTGGCCCTAGAGTCTTCAAAGGGATCCGAAATATCTGTTCTCAGATTCCACAGAAATAAGGGTAGCAAAGAGATCCACGAAATAGAGATGTAACTCTGTGAGTGGAAGTCAAACATCACAGATCAGTTTCTCGTAAAGCTTCTGTCCAGATTTCATCTGAGGATATTTCCTTTTTCACCATAACCCTCTATGGGCTTCCAAATATCACTTTGCCAATTCTACAAGAACTGTCTTAGCGAAAGGCCTCTTGAGGGGAAAGCTGTAACTCTCTGAGATGATTTCACAGAACACAAAGAAGTTTCTCAGAAAGCTTCTTTCTCACTGTTATCGGAGGATATTTCCTTTGGCCCTACAGTCTTCAAAGGGATCCGAAATATCTGTTCTCAGATTCCACAGAAATAAGGCTAGCAAAGAGATCCAAGAAATACAGATGTAACTCTAAGAGATGAATTAACAGAACTCCAAGCAGTTTCTCAGAAAGCTTCTTTCCAGATTTCATCTGATTATATTTCCTTTTTCACCATAGCCCTCTTGGGGATTCCAAATATCACTTTGCCAATTCCACAAGAACTGTCTTAGTGAAAGGCCTCTTGAGGGGAAACCTGTAACTCTGAGAGATGATTTCACAGAACACAAAGAAGTTTCTCAGAAAGCTTCTTTCTCACTGTTATCGGAGGATATTTCCTTTGGCCCTACAGTCTTCAAAGGGATCCGAAATATCTGTTCTCAGATACCACAGAAATAAGGCTAGCAAAGAGATCCACGAAATACAGATGTAACTCCGTGAGTTGAAGGCACACATCACAGAGCAGTCTCTCAGAAAGGTTCTTTCCAGATTTCATCTGAGGATATTTCCTTTTTCACCGTAGCCCTCAAAGGGCTTCCAAATATCACTTTGCCA
>NW_020259245.1:4368-6318 GCF_003255815.1 Theropithecus gelada | reverse complement strand
CTTTCTCTTTGTTATCGGAGGATATTTCCTTTGGCCCTATAGTCTTCAAAGGGATCCGAAATATCTGTTCTCAGATTCCACAGAAATAAGGCTAGGAAAGACATCCACGAAATACAGATGTAACTCTGTGAGATGAATTAACAGAACACTAAGAAGTTTCTCAGAAAGCTTCTTTCCAGATTTCATCTGAGGATATTTCCTTTTTCACAATAGCCCTCTATGGGCTTCCAAATATCACTTTGCCAATTCCACAAGAACTGTCATAGCGAAAGGCCTCTTGAGGGGAAAGCTGTAACTCTGTGAGATGATTTCACAGAACACAAAGATGTTTCTCAGAAAGCTTCTTTCTCTTTGTTATCGGAGGATGTTTCCTTTGGCCCTATAGTCTTCAAAGGGATCCGAAATATCTGTTCTCAGATTTCACAGAAATAATGCTAGCAACACATCCACGAAACACAGATGTAATTCTGTGAGATGAATTAACAGAACACTAAGCAGTTTCTCAGAAAGCTTCTTTCTCTTTGTTATCGGAGGATATTTCCTTTGGCCCTATAGTATTCAAAGCGATCCCAAATATCTGTACTTAGATTCCACTGAAATAAGGCTAGCACAGAGATCCACGAAATACAGGTATAACTCTGTGAGATGAATTAACAGAACACTAAGCAGTTTCTCAGGAAGCTTCTTTCCAGATTTCATCTGAGCATATTTCCTTATTCACCATAGCCCTCTATGGGCTTCCAAATGTCACTTTGCAAATTACACAAGAACTGTCTCAGCGAAATTGTTCTTGAGGGGAAAGCTGTAACTCTGTGAGATGATTTCACAGAACACAAAGAAGGTTCTCAGAAAGCTTCTTTCTCTTTGTTATCGAAGGATATTTCCTTTGGCCCTTTAGTCTTCAAAGGGATCCGAAATATCTGTTCTCAGATTCCACAGAAATAAGGCTAGCAAAGACATCCACGAAACACAGATGTAATTCTGTGAGATGAATTAACAGAACACTAAGCAGTTTCTCAGAAAGCTTCTTTCCAGATTTCATCTGAGGATATTTAATTTTTCACCATAGCCCTCTATAGGCTTCCAAATATCACTTTGCCAATTCCACAAGCACTATCTTAGCGAAAGGCTTCTTGAGGGGAAAGCTGTAACTCTGTGAGATGATTTCACAGAACACAAAGAAGTTTCTCAGAAAGCTTCTTTCTCTTTGTTATCGGAGGATATTTCCTTGGGCCCTATAGACTTCAAAGGGATCCGAAATATCTGTTCTCAGATTCCACAGAAATAAGGCTAGCAAAGAAATCCACGATATACAGACGTAATTCTGTGAGATGAATTAACAGAACACTAAGCAGTTTCTCAGATAGCTTTTTTCCAGATTTCATCTGAGGATATTTCCTTTTTCACCATAGCCCTCTATGGGCTTCCCAATATCACTTTGCCAATTCCACAAGAACTGTACAAGCGAAAGGCTTCTTGAGGGGAAAGCTCTAACTCTGTGAGATGATTTCACAGAATACAAAGAAGTTTCTCAGAAAGCTTCTTTCTCTTTGTTATCGGAGGATATTTCCTTTTCCCCTATAGTCTTCAAAGGGATCCGAAATATCAGTTCTCAGATTCCACAGAAAAAAGGCCAGCTAAGACATCCACGAAATAAAGATGTAATCTGTGAGTGGAAGTCACGCATCACAGAGCAGTTTCTCAGAAAGCTTCTTTCCAGATTTCATCTGAGGATATTTTCTTTTTCACCATAGCCCTCTATGGGCTTCCAAATATCACTTTGCCAATTCCACAAGAACTGTCTTAGCGAAGGGCTTCTTTAGGGGAAAGCTGTAACTCTGTGAGATGATTTCACAGAACACAAAGAAGTTTCTCAGAAAGTTTCTTTCTCTTTGTTATCGGAGGATATTTCCTTTGGCCCTATAGTCTTCAAAGTTATCTGAAATATCT
>NW_020259245.1:3613-4278 GCF_003255815.1 Theropithecus gelada | reverse complement strand
GTGGAAGTCACACATCACAGAGCAGTTTCTCGGAAATCTTCTTTCCATATTTCATCTCAGGATATTTCCTTTTTCACCATAGCCCTCTATGGGCTTCGAAATATCACTTTGCCAATTCCACAAGAACGGTCTTAGCGAAAGGCTTCTTGAGTTGAACGCTGCAACTCTGTGAGATGATTTCACAGAACACAAAGATGTTTCTCAGAAAGCTTCTTTCTCATTCTTATCGGAGAATATTTCCTTTGGCCCTATAGTCTTCAAAGGGATCCGAAATATCTGTTCTCAGATTCCACAGAAATAAGGGTAGAAAAGAGATCCGCGAAATAGAGATGTAACTCTGTGAGGTGAACTAACAGAACACTAAGGAGTTTCTCAGAAAGCTTCTTTCCAGATGTCTTCTGAGGATATTTACTTTTTCACCATAGCCCTCTATGGGCTTCCAAATATCACTTTCCCAATTCCACAAGAACTGTCTTAGCGAAAGGCTTCTTGAGGGGAAAGCTGTAACTCTGTGAGATGATTTCACAGAACACAAAGAAGTTTCTCAGAAAGCTTCTTTCTCTTTGTTATCGGATCCCTTTGAAGACTATAGGGCCAAAGGAAATATCCTCCGATAACAAAGAGAAAGAAGCTTTCTGAGAAACTTCTTTGTGTTCTGTGAAATC
>NW_020259245.1:0-3564 GCF_003255815.1 Theropithecus gelada | reverse complement strand
CAGAAATAAGGTTAGCAAAGAAATCCACGAAATACAGATGTAACTCTCTGAGATGAATTAACAGAACACGAAGCAGTTTCTCAGAAAGCTTCTTTCCAGATCTCATTTGAGGATATTTCCTTTTTCACCCTAGCCCTCTATGGGCTTCCAAATATCACTTTGCCAATTCCACAAGAACTGTCTTAGCGAAAGGCTTCTTCATGGGAAAGCTGTAACTCTGTGAGGTGATTTCACAGAACACAAAGAAGTTTCTCAGAAATCTTGTTTCTCTTTTTTATCGGAGGATATTTCCTTTGGCCCTATAGTCTTCAAAGGGATCCGAAGTATCTCTTCTCAGATTCCACAGAAATAAGGCTAGCAAAGAGATCCACGAAATACAGATATAACTCAGTGCGATGAATTAACAGAACACTAAGCAGTTTCTCAGAAAGCTTCTTTCCAGATTTCATCTGAGGACATTTCCTTTTTCACCGTAGCCCTCTATGGGCTTAAAATATCACTTTGCCAATTCCAGAAGAACTGTCTTAGGAAAAGGATTCTTGAGGGGAAAGCTGTCACTCTGTGTGCTGATTTCACAAAACACAAAGAAGTTTCTCAGAAAGCTTCTTTCTCTTTGTTATCGGAGGATATTTCCTTTGGCCCTGTAGTCTGCAAAGCGATCTGAAATATCTGTTCTCAGATTCCACAGAAATAAGGCTAGCAAAGAGATCCACGAAATAGAGATGTATCTCTGTGAGTGGAAGTCACATATCACAGAGCTGTTTCTCAGAAAGCTTCTTTCCAGATTTCATCTGAGGATATTTCCGTTTTCACCATAGCCCTCTATGGGCTTCCAAATATCACTTTGCGAATTCCACACGAACTCTCCTATCGAAAGGCTTCTTCAGGGGAAGGCTGTAACTCTGTGAGATGATTTCACAGAACACAAAGATGTTTCTCAGAAAGATTCTTTCTCTTTGTTATCGGAGGATATTTCCTTTGGCCCTATAGTCTTCAAAGGGATCCGAAATATCTGTTCTCAGATTCCACAGAAATAAGGCTAGCAAAGAGATCCACGAAATACAGATGTAACTCTGTGAGTGGAAGTCACATATAACAGAGCAGTTTCTCAGAAAGCTTCTTTCCATATTTCATCTGAGGATATTTTCTTTTCCACCATAGCCCTCTACGGGCTTCCAAATATCACTTTGCCAATTCCACAAGAACTGTCTTACCGAAAGGCTTCTTGAGTGGAATGCTGCAACTCTGTGAGATGATTTCACAGAACACAAAGAAGTTTCTCAGAAAGCTTCTTTCTCATTGTTATCGGAGGATACTTCCTTTGGCCCTATAGTCTTCAACGGGATCCGAAATATCTGCTCTCACATTCCACAGTAATAAGGCTAGCAAAGAGATCCACGAAATACAGATGTAACTCTCTGAGTGGAAGTCACTAATCACAATGCAGTTTCTCAGAAAGCTTCTTTCCAGATTTCATCTGAGGATATTTCCTTTGTCACCATAGCCCTCTATGGGCTTCCAAATATCACTTTCCCAATTCCACAAGAACTGTCTTAGCGAAAGGCTTCTTGAGGGGAAAGCTGTAACTCTGTGAGATGATTCAACAGAACACAAAGAAGTTTCTCAGAAAGCTTCTTTCTCTTTGTTATCGGAGGATATTTCCTTACGCCCTATAGTCTTCAAAGGGATCCGAAATATCTGTTCTCAGATTCCACGGAAATAAGTCCAGCAAAGAGATCCACGAAATACAGATATAACTCTGTGAGATGAATGAACAGAACACTAAGCAGTTTCTCAGAAAGCTTCTTTCCAGATTTCATCTTAGGATATTTCCTTTTTCACCACAGCCCTCTACGGGCTTCCAAATATCACTTTGCCAATTCCACAAGAACTCTCTTTGCGAAAGGCTTCTTGAGGGGAAAGCTGTAACTCTGTGAGATGATTTCACAGAACACAAAGAAGTTTCTCAGAAAGCTTCTTTCTCTTTGTTATCGGAGGAAATTTCCTTTGGCCCTATAGTCTACAAAGCGATCCGAAATATCTGTACTCAGATTCCACAGAAATAAGGCTAGCAAAGAGATCCACGAAATACCGATGTAACTCTGTCAGATGAATTAACAGTACCCTAAGCAGTTTCTCAGAAAGCTTCTTTCCAGATTGCATCTGAGGATATTTCCTTTTTCACCATAGCTCTCTATGGGCTTCCAAATATCACATTGCCAATTCCACAAGAACTGTCTTAGCGAAAGGCTTCTTGAGGTGAAAGCTGTAACTCTGTGAGATGATTTCACAGAACACAAAGAAGTTTCTCAGAAAGCTATTTTCTCTTCGTTATCGGAGGATATTTCTTAGGCCATATAGTCTTCAAAGGGATCCGAAATATCTGTTCTCACATTCCACAGAAATAAGGTTAGCAAAGAGATCAACGAAATACAGATGTAACTCTGTGAGATGAATTAGCAGAACACTAAGCAGTTTCTCAGAAAGCTTCTTTCCAGATTTCATCTGAGGATATTTCCTTTTTCACCATAGCCCTCTAAGGGCTTCAAAATATCACTTTGCCAATTCCACAAGAACTGTCTTAGCGAAAGGCTTCTTGAGGGGAAAGCTGTAACTCTGTGAGATGATTTCACAGAACACAAAGAAGTTTCTCAGAAAGCTTCATTCTCTTTGTTATCGGAGGATATTCCCTTTGGCCCTAGAGTCTTCAAAGGGATCCGAAATATCTGTTCTCAGATTCCACAGAAATAAGGGTAGCAAAGAGATCCACGAAATAGAGATGTAACTCTGTGAGTGGAAGTCAAACATCACAGATCAGTTTCTCGTAAAGCTTCTGTCCAGATTTCATCTGAGGATATTTCCTTTTTCACCATAACCCTCTATGGGCTTCCAAATATCACTTTGCCAATTCTACAAGAACTGTCTTAGCGAAAGGCCTCTTGAGGGGAAAGCTGTAACTCTCTGAGATGATTTCACAGAACACAAAGAAGTTTCTCAGAAAGCTTCTTTCTCACTGTTATCGGAGGATATTTCCTTTGGCCCTACAGTCTTCAAAGGGATCCGAAATATCTGTTCTCAGATTCCACAGAAATAAGGCTAGCAAAGAGATCCAAGAAATACAGATGTAACTCTAAGAGATGAATTAACAGAACTCCAAGCAGTTTCTCAGAAAGCTTCTTTCCAGATTTCATCTGATTATATTTCCTTTTTCACCATAGCCCTCTTGGGGATTCCAAATATCACTTTGCCAATTCCACAAGAACTGTCTTAGTGAAAGGCCTCTTGAGGGGAAACCTGTAACTCTGAGAGATGATTTCACAGAACACAAAGAAGTTTCTCAGAAAGCTTCTTTCTCACTGTTATCGGAGGATATTTCCTTTGGCCCTACAGTCTTCAAAGGGATCCGAAATATCTGTTCTCAGATACCACAGAAATAAGGCTAGCAAAGAGATCCACGAAATACAGATGTAACTCCGTGAGTTGAAGGCACACATCACAGAGCAGTCTCTCAGAAAGGTTCTTTCCAGATTTCATCTGAGGATATTTCCTTTTTCACCGTAGCCC
>NW_020259244.1:0-5262 GCF_003255815.1 Theropithecus gelada | reverse complement strand
AGGAAGGAAGGAAGGAAGGAAGGAAGGAAGGAAGGAAGGAAGGAAGAAAGAAAGAAAGAAAGAGAGAGAGAGAGAAAGAGAGAGAGAGAAAGAAAAGAAAGAAAGAAAGAAGGAAAGACAGAAGAATGAAAGAAAAAAGAGAGAAAAAGAGAAAGAAAGAAAAGAAAGAAGGAAAGAAGAAAGAAAGAAAGAGAGAAGAGAAGAAAGAAAGAAAAGAAAGAATGAAAGAAAGAAGAAAGAAAGAAAACAAGAAAGGGAAGAAAGGAAGGAAGGAGGGATGAAAGAAAGAAATAGAGAGAAAGAAAGAAAAGAAAGAAAGAAGAAAAAAGAAGAAAGAGATAGAGAAAGAAAGAAGGGAAGACAGAAGAAAGAAAGAAAGGGAGAAAGAAAGAAGGAAAAGAAAGAAAGATGGAAAGAAAGAAGGGAGAAAGAAAATTAAGAGAGAAAGAAAAGAAAGAAAGCATTAAAGAAAGAATGAAGAAAAAAGAGAAAGAAAAGAAATAAAGAAAGAAGAAAAGAAAGAAAGAAGGAAAGTAAGAAGAGAAAGAGAGAAGAGAAGAATGGAAAGTAGAAAAGAAATAAAGACATGAAAGAAAGTGAAAAAGCCAACAGTGCCTGGTATTCCCAGGCGGTTTCCCATCCAAATACTAAATGGCCCCACCCAGCTAAGCTTCGGAGATCAGACCAGATCAGGCGCATTCAGGGTGGTATGGCCGTAGCTGCCTGCAGAGGCACCTGGCTGCCCGAAAAGCCCGCCCAACCATTCCCGCCAGCTTCCAGTGGGCACCGCCAGAATGGGGACACTGGGCTCGTATCGGGAACCCTGAGCCGCTCACCCAAATACTTCCCCCAGCTCCAGAACTCCAGACCTTCCACCACGTCAGGACCGCTCAGGACAGGGAGTGCTCCCAGGCGTCAGGGCCCAGGGCCCATGTTCTTGGGACCCAGTCCGGTCCTCCGTACTGTCACTTAGGTATTCTTTTGGATCCATGGTCGCTCAGGAGCTCCTGCGTGGTCCCTTCTTGCCCCACCCAGCCAGAGCCGTCAGGTCCTGTGTCGTGTAGCCTTTTTCTCATAATGACGCCACCATGGTCGCTCTTCCCCAAGAAGACCTGGCCGGTGGGCAAGAGGGTTTGGTGGGTTAGGGGTTGGGGTATGGCCCCCGGGCCCATTGCTCTCAGCCTTAAACCACTCCCGAGCTGCCGAGCTTCCACCACGTCTGGCCCACTCAGAATAATGAGTGCTCCGAGGCATCAGGGGCCAGGGCCCACAATCCTGGAACACTGTCTGCTCCTCCGCCATGTCGCAGAGGTATTCTTTTGGATCACTGGCAGCTCAGGAGCTCCTGCGAGGCCCCTTCTTGCTCCACCCACCCAGAGCCGCCTGAGCTGGCCAAGGGCAAACATCTGGACAACACTTGCCTGGCCCTTCTCTCACAACGACCTGAACACAGTACCTTGGCCGGACCAAGACCCGGCCAGTGGGCAAGTGGGCGTGGGGGGTCGGGGGTTGGGAGATGTCCCTGCTTTGCCCAGAGCTGGCACTAGAGCCAGCAGCCTGATCCCCACTGAGAGGGGCTCAGAGAAACCCAGACACATCCCACCACCACCAGGAACAAATCCACAGCCCCACACACAGACACACCTGGGTGCTCGTGCTCTGGAACCCACACACGCGCGTGTGCACACACAGAAACACACACACATACACGCACATGCACGCCCACACAAACAGCTTGAAGGAGAGCAAGGAACAGATGGCTGGAGAGATTGAAACTGAGGGAGGGAGAGAGACAGCGATCAAGAGACACAGGGTAGGGGGAGAGGGAAAGAGACAGACAGAGAGGCAGAGAAAGAGAGAGAGACAGAGAGACAGAGGGAAGGCGACAGAAGCAGCGCGAGGTGCAGGGGCAAACCCAGAAGAGAGTGGGGCAGGGAACTAGAGAGCGAGAGTGATAGAGCCTTGGAGAGGGAGCGCCCCACTCCAGTAGGCAGGGCCTTTTTGAGCAGGCTTGGATAGGGTGGAGAGGGCATGGGCTGTGCCAGAACAGGGTGACCAGACCGTCCATGCAAGAAGAGCAATGGAGCATGGAGATGGGTTTTGTCTTGGATTAATTGCTTGCTTTGGAGCTGGTTTTCATAGGCTCCTTCCTTTTTTGGAACCTCCATGTGCTCTTGGTGCAGTGCACTGATTCCCTTGATTTGCAGAGGGTGCCCACCTGATTGGCATGAGCCATGGCACCTGGCGTGCCCACGGGGCCCAAGGCCTGGGTCTCTGGCGTGTCCTTGGGACTGGAGTTACATGAAGTTGGTGGCAATGTGAATCTGGGTGTACAGGGACTGTTTTCCTGGTGACTGGCGTGGCAATGTCCTTTCCCCTGATAAAGCAGCCCCTGCAATGTGGAGCAGAGGTCGTGGTTGGTGTGTGTGGCACCCGATGCCCCTGCCTGTCCCTTCCCCCGGTTTCTAAGGTTCTGGAGGTGCCTGATGAGTGGATTGAATTGCCTGAGCGTTCCAGAAGGCGATAGGCATCGTGAATGGTAGTATACCCATGCCTGCACCTTTGGGGTCTGACCCTGCCTTCCAGGGCTGGAGACGAGCTCCCGGCTGGGCGGCGGCGAGGCTCAAGTGGTGGGATGCTGCTGCCCAGTGGTGCTTGGGTGGCGGACCTCCAGGAGGAGGTCCCCAGCTGTGGCGGTGTTGTAGGTGGGTGATAAAGGGAGAACAGAATCAGGGGAGGTTGGGAACTATGGCGACAGTAGGGGCAAGGGAGGGAGGGAGAAGCCACAAAAGCCTAGAGCAGGCCGGCCGAGGTGGATCACACCTATAATGCCAGGACTTCGGGAAGCTGAGGCAGCCCAGCCATGTCTGTCAGCTTCCAGCTGGCTCCAACAGCCTGGAATTGCTGGGCTCGGATCGGGACCTCCGAGCCACTCGACCATGGCCTTCCCTTGGCTCCTGAGCTGCCAAGCTTCCAACATGTTGGGCCCGCTCAGAACAGGGAGTGCTCCAAGGCATCAGGGCCAATGGCCCACCATCCTTGGACCCTGTCCAGGTCTCTGCCCTGTCACGGAGGTATTCTTTTGGATCCCTGGCTCCTCTGGAGCACCTGCGAGTCCCCTTCTTGCCCCACAGACCCAGAGCCATCAGGGCTAGCCAAGGTCGAACAGCCAGCCCAGTCACACATGGTCTTTTTCTCACAACGTCCCCATCATGATCGCTTGTCCCGACCAAGAGCCAGCAGGGGGCAAGAAGGTGTGGAGTGTTGGGTGTTGGGGGATGGCCCTGCTTTGCCCTGGTCAGGCACTAGAACCAGCAGCCTGATCCCCAGCGAGAGGGGCTGAGAGAAACCCAGAAACACCCCACCACCACCAGGAGCAAATCCATAGCCCCACACACTGACACACCGGGGCGCTCTCGCATTGGAACCCACACACGGGCACGTGCAGACACACAGACACACACACACATATGCACGCACATGCAAACGGCTTGGGAGGCAAGGAAGAGATGGAAGGAGAGATTGAATCCGAGGGATGGAGAGAGATAGCGGTCGAGAGAGACAGGGGAGGGGGAGAGGGAAAGAGACAGACAGAGAGGCAGAGAAAGAGAGAGGGACAGAGAAAGAGAGTGAGACAGAGAGACAGAGGGAAGGCAACAGAAGGAGAGTGAGGTGCAGGGGCAAACCCAATAGAGAGGGGGAGGGAGCTAGAGAGCCAGAGCGATAGAGACTTGGAGAGAGAGCGCCCTGTTCCAGTAGGCAGGGCCCTTTTGAGCAGGCTGGGATAGGGTGGAGGGGGCATGCACTGGGCCAGAACAGGGTGACCAGGCCATCCATGCAAGAGGAGCAATGGAGCACTGAGATGGGTTTTGTCATGGGTTAATTGCTTGCTTTGGAGGTGGGTTTTGTAGGCTCCTTCCTTTGTTGGCACCTCCCTGTGCTCCTGGCGCGGTGCATTGGGCTCCTGGATTTGCAGAGTGTCCCCATCCATTTGGCAGAGGCCATGGCAGCAGGCATGCCCACGGACCACGAGGTCTGGGTCTCTGGCATGTCCTTGGGACTGGAGTTTACACAAAGTTGGTGGCAATGGAATCCAGGTGCACAGGGACTGTTTTCTTGGTGGCTGACAAAGCAATGTCCTTCCCCCGGATAAAGTGGCCCCTGCGTTCTGCAGCGGAAGTCTTCGCTGGCCTATGTGGCACCCGCTGCCCCTACTCGCCCATTCCCCCAGTTCGGAAGGTTGTGGCAGTGCCCAATGACTGCATTGAATCGCCTGGGCATTCCGGGAGCAGGAAGGTAGTGCAAATGGCAGGGAACCCATGCCTGCACTTTCTGGTCCTGCCCCATTCCCTCCAGGGATGGACCCAGGCTCCTGGTATGGCAGCAGTGAGGCAAAAGCGGTGGGAGGCTACTGCCCAGTTATGCTTTCGTGGCGGACCCCCAAGTGGATGTTCCCAGCTGTGGCAGGGATGTAGGTGGGCAATAAAGTGGGAGCAGAGTTGGGGAGGTTGGGCAGCATGGCGACAGTAGGTAGAAGGGAGGGATGGGGGAAGCCACAAAAGCCTACAGCAGGCCAGGCGTGATGGATCACGCCCATAACCACAGCATGTTGGGATTCCGAGGAGTGTGGATCACGAGGTCAGGAGATCCAGACCAGCCTGGCTAACATGGAGAAACTCCGTCTCTACTTAAACTACAAAACATGAGCCCAGCCTGGGGGTGGGCGAATATAGTCCCCGCTGCTTGGGACGCTGAGGCAGGAGAATGGTGTGAGCCTAGGAGGCAGAGCTTGCAGTGAGCCAAGATCGCACCACTGCAATCCACCATGGGTGATAGAGCGAGACTCTGTCTGGAAGAAAAAGGAAGAAAGGAAGAAAGAAAGAAAGAAGGAAGGAAGGAAGGAAGGAAGGAAGGAAGGAAGGAAGGAAGGAAGGAAGGAAGGAAGGAAGGAGACAGAGATAGAAAGAGAGAAGGAAAGAGGGAGAGAAAGAAAGAATAGAAAGATAGAAGGAAAGAAAGAGAGAAAGAAAAGAAAGAAAGAAGGAAAGAAAGGAAGTGAGAGAGAGAAGGAAAGAGAGAGGAAAGAAAGAGAGAATAGAAAGAAAGAAGAAAGTAAGAAAGAGAGAAAGAAAAGAAAGAGGGGCAGAAAGAAAGAAAGAGAGAAACAAAGAAAGGAAAGAAAGGAGAATGAAAGAAATAAAGAAGTAAAGAAAGAAAGAGAGAAAGCAAAGAAAGAAAAAAGAGAGAGCGAGAAGGAAAGAA
>NW_020259243.1:0-5263 GCF_003255815.1 Theropithecus gelada | reverse complement strand
TCACCACTCCTATTCAACATAGTGTTGGAAGTTCTGGCTAGGGCAATCAGGCAAGAGAAAGAAATCAAGGGTATTCAGTCAGGAAAAGAAGAAGTCAAATTGTCCCTGTTTGCAGATGACATGATTGTATATTTAGAAAACCCCATTGTCTCAGCCCAAAATCTCCTTATGCTGATAAGCAACTTCAGCAAAGTCTCAGGATACAAAATCAATGTGCAAAAATCACAAGCATTTTTATACACCAGTAACAGACAAGCAGAGAGCCAAATCATGAATGAACTCCCATTCACAATTGCATCAAAGAGAATAAAATACCTAGGAATCCAACTTACAAGGGATGTAAAGGACCTCTTCAAGGAGAACTACAAACCACTGCTCAGTGAAATAAAAGAGGACACAAACAAATGGAAGAATATACCATGCTCATGGATAGGAAGAATCAATATGTGAAAATGGCCATACTGCCCAAGGTAATTTATAGATTCAATGCCATCCCCATTAAGCTACCAATGACTTTCTTCACAGAATTGGAAAAAACTGTTTTAAAGTTCATATGGAACCAAAACAGACCCGCATTGCCAAGACAATCCTAAACCAAAAGAACAAAGCTGGAGACATCATGCTACCTGACTTCAAACTATACTATAAGGCTACAGTAACCAAAACAGCATGGTATTGGTACCAAAACAGAGATATAGATCAATGCAACAGAACAGAGCCCTCAGAAATAATACCACACATCTACAGCCATCTGATCTTCGACAAACCTGACAAAAACAAGAAATGGGGAAAGGATTCCCTATTTAATAAATGGTGCTGGGAAAATTCACTAGCCATAAGTAGAAAGCTGAAACTGGATCCTTTCCTTACTCCTTATATGAAAATTAATTCAAGATGGATTAGAGACTTAAATCTTAGACCTAAAACCATAAAAACCCTAGAAGAAAACCTAGGTAATACCATTCAGGACATAGACATGGGCAAGGACTTCATGTCCAAAACACCAAAAGCAAAGGCAACAAAAGACAAAATTGACAAATGGGATCTAATTAAACTAAAGAGCTTCTGCACAGCAAAAGAAACTACCATCAGAGTGAATAGGCAACCTACAGAAGGGGAGAAAATTTTTGCAATCTACTCATCTGACAAAGGGCTAATACCCAGAACCTATAAAGAACTCAATCAAATTTACAAGAAAAAAACAAACAACCCCATCAAAAAGTGTGCAAAGGATATGAACGGACACTTCTCAAAAGAAGACATTCATACGGCCAACAGACACATGAAAAAATGCTCATCATCACTGGCCATCAGAGAAATGCAAATCAAAACCACAATGAGATACCATCTCACACCAGTTCGAATGGCAATCATTAAAATGTCAGGAAACAACAGGTGCTGGAGAGGATGTGGAGAAATAGGAACACTTTTACACTGTTGGTGGGACTGTAAACTAGTTCAACCATTGTGGAAAACAGTGTGGCGAATCCTCAAGGATCTAGAACTAGAAATACCATTTGACCCAGCCATCCTATTACTGGGGATATACCCAAAGGATTATAAGTCATGCTGCTATCAAGACACATGCACAGGTATGTTTATTGTGGCACTATTCACAATAGCAAAGACTTGGAACCAACCCAAATGTCCATCAGTGACAGACTAGATTAAGAAAATATGGCACATACACACCATGGAATACTATGCAGCCATAAAAGTGGATGAGTTCGTGTCCTTTGTAAGGACATGGATGCAGCTGGAAACCATCATTCTCAGCAAACTATCGCAAGAACAGAAAACCAAATACCACATGTTCTCACTCATGGGTGGGAATTGAACAATGAGATCACTTGCACACAGGAAGGGGAGCATCACACACTGGGTCCTATTGTGGGGAGGGGGTTGGCGGGGAGGGATAGCATTAGGAGATATACCTAATGTAAATGACAAGTTAATGGGTGCAGCACACCAACATGGCACATGTATACATATGTAACAAACCTGCATGTTGTGCACATGTACCCTAGAACTTAAAGTATAATAAAAAAAATAAAGAAATAAAAATAAAATAAAATTATCTCTGTTTTGCTGATATGATTATGTACTTGAAAATCCAAGAGATTTACAAAGAGAAAATAACTACTGGCACTGATAAGAATATTTGATAGAATTACTGTGTATGAACAAGGAAAGTAAACTTAATAAATTTTTCCTTCCTAATAATATACTTGGAAAAAGAAAGAGGAGAAAAAAAAATGCCTTGAAAATGATAATGTAAACTAAATAGAATAAGCAAGGGATAGAGCCCATGAAAGCTATAAATCCTGTTGTAAGAATGAAAAATGTTCTGAAAAAATAAAATTACATGCCCTGTTTTCAAATGGAACAAGTTAATATAAAAAATTAGTCTTCCTAAGATAAGGATGTATGTATATATTTGTTTACACATACACACACACACACACGATGCCATTCTCAGTAGAATCCCACGGTTCAGTTACACTTCATTTCAGCTTGAATTGCATAAAAATTTAAAGTCCATATGGAATGAAAATGCCTATGAATAAACTAAAATTAAAATAAGGGGATATTTACCTAATCAGGTATCAGGATATACCATAAAGCTACTGAAATCAAAACAATATAGGTAAGGCAGACATACGAAAAAGTAAATCAGTGGAACAGAGGGATAATCCAGAAAAGACAGAGTGTATACATTAGAAGTGAATGTTGGTCCAGGGGTTATTCATTTTCAGGGAGAAAAAAAAGGCGACCTATTTACAAAATTTGTCCCCAAACCGAGTATTCATTCTAAAAACACTAATAAGCCTATTTCATGTTATTTACAAAAAATCAAATGGATTAAAGGGTTAAATATAAATATGATATTACTGTTTTACTAGGATTTCTGGGGAAGACTAGGAAAGAAACTAATAAAAACCTTGTGTAGCAGAAGATACTACTAACAAAGACAGTAAACAAATGGTAGATTTAGGAAACATGTTTGCAATGCAGATGACAGATAAGAGTTTAAAAGCTATAATTACATGAAGAGAGCTTTAAAAATTGATAAGAAACAAACAACCACCTGACGGGAAAAAATGAGCAAGAGATATAAATAAGCTATTCACAGTTGAGCAAATCCAAAGGGTCAAAAAATAAGTGTATATATGTGTGTATATATATATATATATATATATATATATATATATATTTTATTATTATACTTTAAGTTGTAGGGTACATGTGCATAACGTGCAGGTTTGTTACATATGTATACTTGTGCCATGTTGGTCTACTGCACCCATCAACTCGTCATTTACATCAGGTATAACTCCCAATGCAATCCCTCCCCCCTCCCCCATCCCCATGATAGGCCCCGGTGTGTGATGTTCCCCTTCCTGAGTCCAAGTGATCTCATTGTTCAGTTCCCACCTATGAGTGAGAACATGCGGTGTTTGGTTTTCTGTTCTTGTGATAGTTTGCTAAGAATGATGGTTTCCAGCTGCATCCATGTCCCTACAAAGGACGCAAACTCATCCTTTTTTATGGCTGCATAGTATTCCATGGTGTATATGTGCCACATTTTCTTAATCCAATCTGTCACTGATGGACATTTGGGTTGATTCCAAGTCTTTGCTATTGTGAATAGTGCTGCAATAAACATACGTGTGCATGTGTCTTTATAGCAGCATAATTTATAATCCTTTGGGTATATCCCCAGTAATGGGATGGCTGGGTCATATGGTACATCTAGTTCTAGATCCTTGAGGAATCGCCATACTGTTTTCCATAATGGTTGAACTAGTTTACAATCCCACCAACAGTGTAAAAGTGTTCCTATTTCTCCACATCCTCTCCAGCACCTGTTGTTTCCTGACTTTTTAATGATCGCCATTCTAACTGGTGTGAGATGGTATCTCATTGTGGTTTTGATTTGCATTTCTCTGATGGCCAGTGATGATGAGCATTTTTTCATGTGTCTGTTGGCTGTATGAATGTCTTCTTTTGAGAAATGTCTGTTCATATCCTTTGCCCACTTTTTGATGGGGTTGTTTGTTTTTTTCTTGTAAATTTGTTTGAGTTCTTTGTAGGTTCTGGATATTAGCCCTTTGTCAGATGAGTAGATTGCAAAAATTTTCTCCCATTCTGTAGGTTGCCTGTTCACTCTGATGGTAGTTTCTTTTGCTGTGCAGAAGCTCTTTAGTTTAATTAGATCCCATTTGTCAATTTTAGCTTTTGCTGCCATTGCTTTTGGTGTTTTAGACATGAAGTCTTTGCCCATGCCTATGTCCTGAATGGTACTACCTAGGTTTTCCTCTAGGATTTTTATGGTATTAGGTCTAACATTTAAGTCTCTAATCCATCTTGAATTAATTTTCGTATAAGGAGTAAGGAAAGGATCCAGTTTCAGCTTTCTACTTATGGCTAGCCAATTTTCCCAGCACCATTTATTAAATAGGGAATCCTTTCCCCATTTCTTGTTTCTCTCAGGTTTGTCAAAGATCAGATGGCTGTAGATGTGTGGTATTATTTCTGAGGACTCTGTTCTGTTCCATTGGTCTATATCTCTGTTTTGGTACCAGTACCATGCTGTTTTGGTTACTGTAGCCTTGTAGTATAGTTTGAAGTCAGGTAGCGTGATGCCTCCAGCTTTGTTCTTTTGACTTAGGATTGTCTTGGAGATGCGGGCTCTTTTTTGGTTCCATATGAACTTTAAAGCAGTTTTTTCCAATTCTGTGAAGAAACTCATTGGTAGCTTGATGGGGATGGCATTGAATCTATAAATTACCTTGGGCAGTATGGCCATTTTCACGATATTGATTCTTCCTATCCATGAGCATGGTATGTTCTTCCATTTGTTTGTGTCCTCTTTTATTTCACTGAGCAGTGGTTTGTAGTTCTCCTTGAAGAGGTCCTTTACATCCCTTGTAAGTTGGATTCCTAGGTATTTGATTCTCTTTGAAGCAATTGTGAATGGAAGTTCATTCATGATTTGGCTCTGTGTTTGTCTGTTATTGGTGTATAAGAATGCTTGTGATTTTTGCACATTAATTTTGTATCCTGAGACTTTGCTGAAGTTGCTTATCAGCTTAAGGAGATTTTGGGCTGAGACAATGGGGTTTTCTAAATATACAATCATGTCATCTGCAAACAGGGACAATTTGACTTCTTCTTTTCCTAACTGAATACCCCTGATTTCTTTCTCTTGCCTAATTGCCCTAGCCAGAACTTCCAACACTATGTTGAATAGGAGTGGTGA
>NW_020259242.1:0-5264 GCF_003255815.1 Theropithecus gelada | reverse complement strand
TAATTATTAAGCTCAAGGATGTAGATGGGGAGTGATATGGTTTGGCTGTGTTCCCACCCACATCTCATCTTGAATTCCCACGTGTTATAGGAGGGACCTGGTGGGAGGTAATTGAATCATGGGGGCAAGTCTTTCCCGTGCTGTTCTCCAGATAGTGAATAAGTCTCATGAGATCTGATGGTTTCTTAAACAGGAGTTCCCCTGCACAAGTAAGATATGACTTGCTCCTTCTTGCCTTCCACCGTGATTGTGAGGCCTCCCCAGCCAGAGTGCTCAGGCAGAAGTTTGCTGCAAGGGTGTGGCCCTCAGGGAGAACATCTGCTAGAGCAGTCTGGAAGGGAAATGTGGGGTCAGAGCCCCCCCCAACAGTATCCCTTCTGGGGCACTGCCTAGTGGAGCTGTGAGAAGAGAGCCACCGTCCTCCAGAACCCAGAATGATAGACCCACTGCAGCTTGCACCGTGCACCTGGAAAAGCTGCAGACACTCAATGCCAGCCCATGAAAGCAGCTGGGAGGAGAGCTATACCCTGCAAAGCCACAGGGGCAGAGCTGCCCAAGGCCATGGAAGCTCACCTCTTGCGTTAGTGTGACCTGGATGTGAGACATAAAGTCAAAGGCGATCATTTTGGAGCTTTAAGATTTGAGTGCCCTGCTGGATTTTGGACTTGGATGGGACCTGTAGCCCTTTTGTTTGGCCAATTTCTCCCATTTGGAGTGGCTGTATTTACCCAGTGCCTTTATCCCCATTGTATCTGGGAAGTAACTGACTTGCTTTTTGATTTTACAGGCTCATAGGCAGAAGGGACTTGCCTTGTCTTGGATGAGACTTTGGACTGTTGACTTTTGAGTTAATGCTGAAATGAGTTGAGACTCTGGAAGACTGTTGGGAAGGCATGATTGATTATGAAATGTGAAGATATGAGATTTGGGAGGGGCAAGGGGCAGAATTATATGGTGTGTCTGTGTCCCCACCCAAATCTCATCTGGAATTCCCACATGTTGTAGGAGGGACCCGGTGGGAGGTAATTGAATCATGGAAGCAAGTATTTTCCATGCTGTTCTCCTGATAGCAAATAAGTCTCATGAGATCTGATAGTTTTAGAAAGAGAAACTCCCCTGCACACATTTTTGTTTTGTTTTGTTTTGCCTGCCACCATCCATGTAAGATGTGACTTGTTCCTCCTTGCATTCCACCGTAATTGTGAAGCCTCCCCAGCCATGTGGAACTGTAAGTCCAATTAAACCTTTTTCTTTTGTAAATTGTCCAGTTTCAGGTGTGTCTTTATCAGCAGCATGAAAACAGACTAATACAGGGAGTGGGCGGGACATGACTGCTTCCTCATTTCTGTGTCTCTGGGCCTAATAATTTAGAGGTTACTCACATGAATCAGATAAAAAAGTTATATCTATTTTCTCATTGTTAATAGATTATGTGTATCCAGCACACGGATGGAAGCAGTAGGGGAAAAAGCTGTTCTGGAACACCCATCTGGGCATAAATACCCTAACCATGAGCTGCCAGGCTCTGTGGAGGAGGCACAGATGTACAGCAGGAATTAGTATATGCAGTGGCTCTCTCAGTAAGTAGGTGTTTTGGGCTGGCTTCTGCTTGCAAGAAAAGCCATGCCCTGGATGCGCGGGTAGCCTTCCCTCAATGGCCACCCATGTCTGAAAGCACACTTCAGTTTCTGGTTGGTCTATGCAGTGAAAGAAAAACTCATCTTCAGGTTTGAGATGAGAAAAGGAGAGAAAGATGAGGTTGCTTAGAATCTCAGGAATTAAACTTGCTGGGGTAGAGACTAATATGTTTCTTGCTGTAATTGCATTCTCACACTGACAACCCTTTAGAGTATGCTATGACCGAGGCGCCATATGGGCACACAGAGATCTCTCTCTTCTGTCTTAATGGCTGCTGAGTGTTCTAATGTAGATGGTGGTGTGAGACTATTCACCCTTTGACCTATAAATAAACATAGCTGCTGTGTTATTTTGCTGTGACAAAGTCACAGGGAATAACCTCAGAAATATTTCTTTGATGCTTATAAAGCTCTGTTGCATGGTATAGTCACAGAATTGAGTTTCCAGGGTTCAAAGTTAATGCTTAGGCATTTTGTATATTCTCTTCTAATTTGATTACACAAGAGTGTCTGTTTTTTACTGCATCACTGAATATTGTGGAATTTTTATAGCTGAGAGGTAAAAATAGATACATCTTTGTAGTCTTGGTGTACATTTCCATTTTCATATTTTCAAATATATGAGCCAACTGTCTTTTTCATCAACTTTTTGTCTATTGTGTTAAATACCTAAAATTCTGTTAAAATTGATGTCTGTAGGATGTTACAAAAATTTTTAGGTGATTTTTGTGTCTTAACGTCTTTTAAGGTTGTTCTTTTATATGTTTTATGTATCTTTTAAAAATTTTCTCCTAGATGTGTTTATTGTAGCATATGTCATCTTCCCCCCCCATTATATTTGCTAAATTTTCATTGGTTTTCTATATAAAAATTATTTAAAAATAATATTGTGGAAAAATATGCATAACATAGAATTTATCATTTTAATCCATTGTTAAGTGTACATAGGCCGGACGCAGTGACTCAGGCCTGTAATCCCAGTGCTTTGAGAGGCTGAGGTGGGCAGATCATGAGGTCAGGAGTTTGAGAACAGCCTGGCCAGTATGGTGAAACCCTGTCTCTACTAAAAAATACCAAAAAAAAAAAAAAAAAAATTAGCTGGGAGTGGTGGCACACACCTGTAGTCCCAGCTACTCTGGAGGCTGAGGCAGGAAAATCACTGGAACTTGGGAGGCAGAGGCTACAGTGAGCCAAGATCATGCCACTGCACTCCTGCCTGGGCAACAGAGTGAGACTCCATCTCAAAAAAAAAAAAAAGTGTACATAAAGTGACAATAAAGTACATTCACACTGTTTTGCAACCATAACCACCATTAATGTTCATAATTCTTTTTGTCTTGCAAAGTTAAAACTCTTACGTATTTCCCATTCTCCACTGTCTTACAACCAGTGTTCTACTTTCCTTCTCTATGAATTCTACCATTCTCGGTAAACTATGTAAGTGGAATCATACAGTATTTGTTCTTTTGGAATTGATTTGTTTCAGTTAGCATAATGTCCTCAAGGTTCAGCATGTGTCAAATTTATTTTCCCCTCTAAGTCTTAATAATATTTCCTTGCATGTAAATACCATATTTTGTTTTTTCATTGCTGAAGATGTGGGCTGCTTCCAGCTTTTGGCTATTGTGAATAGTGCTACCATAAACACAAGCATACAAATATTTCTTCAGTCCCCTGCTTTTAATTCTTTTGGATATATATTTAGTAATGAAATAGCTGGATCATATAATTCTATATTCTAAACAGAAGAATGTTCATGTTATGTTTGTTTTTTTCAAGAAATGTCCACATTGTTTTTATAGTGACTGCACCATTTTACATTTGCACCAGGAGTTAAAAAGCATTCTAATTTCCCCCTCTTCTTTATACCACTTGCTCTTTTAGGGATTATGTTGTTTTTTGTGTAATAGCCATTGTCATGTGTGTGAAATGGTATCTCAATATGATAGAACATTGATTTGTATATTTATTTTATAAACAGGTTTATTTTATATCCTGCCACTATGCTAAATCTTGGTATTTGTTGAATCTCTTGGCATTCTAGGTGTATTATATCATCTGCAAATAGAAATTATGTTTTTATTTTTTTCCTTTGGGAATTACATTTGATCATGCTATGTACAATATGCTAGGCACTGTTCTAAGAAGTATTAAGATAGTAACTCGTGACATCAAAATACAGTGTGAGCAGGAGTGAAGACAGACATTTCCAGAATTATGGCTGAGAATGTGACAAAAGACATCTAATAGAGAAGGAAGTTGGCTAAAAAAGGGCCTGAAACTTAACCCCACAATTAAAGAGTCAACTTTTGTGAGTTACATAGGCTCTTTGTGTCTCACAGCTCATTTGTGAAACAGAAATAATAACAGATTATTTATTTTATTGTTGAGTATGTTAAGAGACAGTAATATCCTGACTTGAAAATTAAAATATTTATCACTATAGTTAACTGAGATAACAGTAATAAGAATATGTCAATTATTGGAATAGATTAAATAATAGTTCATTTAGTAGGAGCATCAGCATTTTAATCCTGCAAAAAATGTACGTCTTTCTGTTTACTCTTTACAAGCTGCTTAGTCACTCTTTACTAATTACTAAAAACCTCCTAATTCTTAGTAAGGCCTTTCTAGGGCCACCTAATCTTAGTCATTACCCACATTGTTTATCAGGAATCCCTTCTTTAGCTCCTTCTTTTTTTCCTTATCTTGCCTGGTGCAAACCACAGTTTTGCTCTGGTTTTCTGTCATATATGTTTGGTTAAAGACATCTGCCTTTATGTAAATTCTAACCAATTATAGCTGTGACATTTTCCTTGAAACATGTAAATTCTGTGAGTTCTTTCTTATTTGAAATCTATATCTTTACCATATTATGGTCACTCATTTGAAGTAATAAACATTTTTAAAAAATACTAGATAAGAAATTTTGAAACACAGCCAACAAAGAGTTATTTATAACAAATATTAAACTACAGTTGTTTGTTGAGCATGAAACACTTATGATTACATTTCAATAGGTTCAGTGCTCTCAAAGTATGTTTTTACAGTGTATTTTTAATTAACCTTAAGCAGTATACTGTTTTAAAAAGTAAAACAAAAAAACTATTCACAATGGCAAAGACATGGAATTAACCCAAATGCCTTTCAAGAGTGGACTGGATAAAGAAAATGTGGTACATGTGTACCATGGAATACCATGCAGCTGTAAGAAGGAAAAAGATCATGTCCTTGACAAGGACATGGATGGAGCTAAAAGCTGCTATTCTCAGCAAACTAACACAGGAACAGAAAACCAAACACTGCACGCTCTCATACTAGTAAGTGGAAGCTGAATGGTGAGATTCATGGACACATTGGGAGAACAACACACCCTGGGTCCTGGCAGGGGGCAGGGAGAGTATCAGGAAGAACAGCTAATGGGTGCTGAGCTTAAGACCTGGATGATAGGTTGATCTGTGCAGCAAACTACCATGGCATACCTTTACCTATGTAACAAACCCGCCCATCTGCATATGTGACCCAGAACTTAAAAGTTCATTTTTTAAAAAAAAAGTAGGGGGGCGGAGCAAGATGGCCAAATAGGAACAGCTCCAGTCTCCAACTCCCAGCGCGAGCGACACAGAA
>NW_020259241.1:0-5266 GCF_003255815.1 Theropithecus gelada | reverse complement strand
CAGCTTTCCCCTCAAGAAGCCTTTCTCTAGGTCAGTTCTTGTGGAATTGGCAAAGTGATATTTGGAAGCCCGTAAAGGGCTATGGTGAAAAAGGAAATATCCTCAGATGAAATCTGCAAAGAAGCTTTCTGAGAAACTGCCCTGTGATGTGTGACTTCCACTCACAGAGTTACATCTGTATTTCGTGGATCTCTTTGCTAGCCTTTTTTCTGTGGAATGTGAGAACAGATATTTCGGATCCCTTTGAGACTATAGTGCCAAAGGAAATATCCTCCGATAACAAAGAGAAAGAAGCTTTCTGAGAAACTTCTTTGTGTTCTGTGAAATCATCTCACAGAGTTACAGCTTTCCCCTCACGAAGCCTTTCGCTAAGCAGTTATTGTGGAATTGGCAAACTGATATTTTGAAGCCCATAGAGGGCTATGGTGAAAAAGGCAATATCCTCAGCTGAAATCTGGAAAGAAGCTTTCTGAGAAACTGCTTAGTATTCTGTTAATTCATCTCACAGAGTTACATCTGTATTTCGTGGATCTTTTTGCTAGCCTTATTTCTGTGGAATCTGAGAACAGATATTTCGGATCCCTTTGAAGACTATAGGGCCAAAGGAGATATCCTCCGAAAACAAAGAGAAAGAAGCTTTCTGAGAAACTTCTTTGTGTTCCCTGAAATCATCTCACAGACTTACAGCTTTCCCCTCAAGAAGCCTTTCGCTAAGTCAGTTGTTGTGGAATTGGCAAAGTAATATTTTGAAGCCCATAGAGGGCTATGGTGAAAAAGGAAATATCCTCAGATGAAATCTGGAAAGAAGCTTTGTGAGAAACTGCTCTGTGATGTGTGACTGGCACTCACAGAGTTGCAACTGCATTTCGTGGATCTCTTTGCTAGCCTTATTTCTGTGGAATCTGAGAACAGATATTTCGGATCCCTTTGAAGACTATAGGGCCAAAGGAAATATCCTCCGGTAACAAAGCGAAGGAAGCTTTCTGAGAAACTTCTTTGTGTTCTGTGAAATCATCTCACAGTGTTACAGCTTTCCCCTCAAGAAGCCTTTCGCAAAGTCAGTTGTTGAGGAATTGACAAAGTGATATTTGGAAGTCCATGGAGGGCTACGGTGAAAAAGGAAATATACTCAGATGAAATCTGGAAAGAAGCTTTCTGAGAAACTTCTCTGTGATGTGTGATTTCCACTCATAGAGTTACATCTGTATTTCGTGGATCTCTTTGCTAGCCTTATTTCTGTGGAATCTGAAAACAGACATTTCGGATCCCTTTGAAGCCTATAGGGCCAAAGGAAATATCTTCCGGTGACAAAGACAAAGAAGCTTTCTGAGGAACTTCTTTGTGTTCTGTGAAATCATTTCACAGAGTTACAGCTTTCCGCTCAGGAAGCCTTTCGCTAAGACAGTTCTTGTGGAATTGGCAAAGCGATATTTGGAAGCCCATAGAGGGCTACGGTGAAAAAGGAAATAGCCACAGCTGAAATCTGGAAAGAAGCTTTCGAGAAACGGCTTAGTGTTCTGTTAATTCATCTCACAGAGTTACAGCTGTATTTCGTGGATGTCTTTGCTAGCCTTATTTTTGTGGAATCTGAGAACAGATATTTCGTATCCCTTTGAAGACTATAGTGCCAAAAGAAATATACTCCGATAACAAACGGAAAGATTCTTTCTGAGAAACTTCTTTGTGTTCTGTGAAATCATCGCACAGATTTACAGCTCTCCCCTCAGGAAGCCTTTCACTAAGACAGTTCTTGTGGAATTGGCAAAGTGATATTTGGAAGCCCATAGTGGGCTACGGTGAAAAAGGAAATATCCTCATCTGAAATCTGGAAACAAGCTTTCTTAGAAACTGCTTAGTGTTCTGTTAATTCATCTCACAGAGTTACATCTCTAACTCGTGGATCTCTTTGCTAGCCTTATTTCTGTGTAATCTGAGAACAGATATTTCGGATCCCTTTGAAGACTATAGGGCCAAAGGAAATATCCTCCGATAACAAAGAGAAGGAAGCTTTCGTAGAAACTTCTTTGTGTTCTGTGAAATCATCTCAGAGAATTACAGCTTTCCCCTCAGGACGCCTTTCGCTAAGACAGTTCTTGTGGAATTGGCAAAGTGATATTTGGAAGCTCATAGAGGGCTATGGTGAAAAAGGAAATATCCTCCGCTGAAATCTGGAACGATGCTTTCTGAGAAACTGGTTAGTGTTCTGTTAATTCATCTCACAGACTTACATCGGTATTTCCTGGATCCCTTTGCTAGCCTTATTTCTGTGGAATCTGAGAACAGATATTTCGGATCCCTTTGAAGACTATAGGGCCAAAGGAAATATCCTCCGAAAACAAAGAGAAGGAAGCTTTCGGAGAAACTTCTTTGTGTTCTCTGAAATCATCTCACAGAGTTACAGCTTTCCTCTCAGGAAGCCTTTCGCTAAGACAGTTCTTGTGGAATTGGCAAAGTGATATTTGGAAGCCCATAGAGGGCTATGGTGAAAAAGGAAATATCCTCAGATGAACTCTGAAAAGAAGCTTTCTGAGAAACTGGTTAGTGTTCTGTTAATTCATCTCACAGAGTTTCATGTGTATTTCATGGATCTCTTTGCTAGCCTTATTTCTGTGGAATCTGAGAAGAGATATTTCGGATCCCTTTGAAGAATATAGGGCCAAAGGAATTATCCTCCGAAATCAAAGAGAAAGAATCTTTCTGAGAAACTTCTTTGTGTTCTGTGAAATCATCTCACAGAGTTTCAGCTTTGCCCTCAAGAAGACTTTCACTAAGACAGTTCTTGTGGAATTGGCAAAGTGATATTGGAACCCCAGAGAGGACTATGGTGAAAAAGGAAATATCCTCAGATGAAATCTGGAAAGAAGCTTTCTGAGAAACTTCTCTGTGATGTGTGATTTCCCCTCACAGAGTTACATCTGCATTTCGTGGATCTCTTTGCTAGCCTTATTTCTGTGGAATCTTTGAACAGACATTTCTGATCACTTTGAAGTCTATAGGGCCAAAGGAAATATCCTCCAGTAACAAAGAGGAAGAATCTTTCTGAGAAACTACTTTGTGTTCTGTGAAATCATCTCACAGAGTTACAGCTTTCCCCTCAAGAACCCTTTCGCTAAAACAGGTCTTGTGGAATTGACAAAGTGATATTTGGAAGCCAATAGAGGGCTATGGTGAAAAAGAAAATATCCTCAGCTAAAATCTGGAAAGAAGCTTTCTGAGAAACTGCTTAGTGTTCTGTTAATTCATCTCACAGAGTTACATCTGTATTTCATGGATCTCTTTGCTAGCATTATTTCTGTGGAATCTGAGAACAGATATTTCGGATCCCTTTGAAGACTATAGGGCCAAAGGAAATATCCTCCGGTAACAAAGAGAAAGAAGCTTTCTGAGAAACTTCTTTGTGTTCTGTGAAATCATCTCACAGAGTTACAGCTTTCCCCTCAGGAAGCCTTTCGCTAAGAGAGTTGTTGTGGAATTGGCAAAGTGATATTTTGAAGCCCATAGAGGGCTATGGTGAAAAATTAAATATCCTCAGATGAAATCTGGGAAGAAGCTTTCTGAGAAACTGCTTAGTGTTCTGTTAACTCATCTCACAGAGTTAAATCTGTATTTCGTGGATCTCTTTGCTAGCCTTATTTCTGTGGCATCTGAGAACAGATATTTCGGATCCCTTTGAACACAGTAGGGCCAAAGGAAATATCCTCGGATAAAAAAGAGAAAGAAGCTTTCTGAGATACTTCTTTGTGTTCTGTGAAATCATCTCACAGAGTTACAGCTTTCCCCTCAGGAAGCCTTTCGGTAAGACAGTCCTTGTGGAACTGGCAAAGTGATATTTGGAAGCCCATAGAGGACTCTGGTGAAAAAGGAAATATACTCAGCTGAAATCTGGAAAGAAGCTTTCTGAGAAACTGCTTAGTGTTTTGTTAATTCATCTCACAGACTTACATCTGTATTTCATGGATCTCTTTGGTAGCCTTATTTCTGTGGAATCTGAGAACAGATATTTCGGATCCCTTTGAAGACTATAGGGTGAAAGGAAATATCCTGCGGTAACAAAGAGAAAGAAGCTTTCTGAGAAACGTCTTTGTGTTCTGTGAAATCATCTCACAGAGTTACAGCTTTCCCCTCAGGAAGCCTTTCGCTAAGACAGTTCTTGTGGAATTGGCAGAGTGATATTTGGAAGCCCTTAGAGGGCTATGGTGAAAAAGGAAATATCCACAGATGAAATCTGCAAAGAAGCTTTCTGAGAAACTGCTTAGTGTTCTGTTAATTCATCTCACAGAGTTACATCTGTATTTTGTGGATCTCTTTGCTAGCCTCATTTCTGTGGAAACTGATAACAGATATTTCGGATCCCTTTGAAGACTATAGGGCCAAAGGAAATATCTCCGATAACAAAGAGAAAGAAGCTTTCTGGGAAACTTCTTTGTGTTCTGTGACATCGTCTCACAGAGGTACAGCTTTCCCCTCAAGAAGCCTTTCTCTAGGTCAGTTCTTGTGGAATTGGCAAAGTGATATTTGGAAGCCCGTAAAGGGCTATGGTGAAAAAGGAAATATCCTCAGATGAAATCTGCAAAGAAGCTTTCTGAGAAACTGCCCTGTGATGTGTGACTTCCACTCACAGAGTTACATCTGTATTTCGTGGATCTCTTTGCTAGCCTTTTTTCTGTGGAATGTGAGAACAGATATTTCGGATCCCTTTGAGACTATAGTGCCAAAGGAAATATCCTCCGATAACAAAGAGAAAGAAGCTTTCTGAGAAACTTCTTTGTGTTCTGTGAAATCATCTCACAGAGTTACAGCTTTCCCCTCACGAAGCCTTTCGCTAAGCAGTTATTGTGGAATTGGCAAACTGATATTTTGAAGCCCATAGAGGGCTATGGTGAAAAAGGCAATATCCTCAGCTGAAATCTGGAAAGAAGCTTTCTGAGAAACTGCTTAGTATTCTGTTAATTCATCTCACAGAGTTACATCTGTATTTCGTGGATCTTTTTGCTAGCCTTATTTCTGTGGAATCTGAGAACAGATATTTCGGATCCCTTTGAAGACTATAGGGCCAAAGGAGATATCCTCCGAAAACAAAGAGAAAGAAGCTTTCTGAGAAACTTCTTTGTGTTCCCTGAAATCATCTCACAGACTTACAGCTTTCCCCTCAAGAAGCCTTTCGCTAAGTCAGTTGTTGTGGAATTGGCAAAGTAATATTTTGAAGCCCATAGAGGGCTATGGTGAAAAAGGAAATATCCTCAGATGAAATCTGGAAAGAAGCTTT
>NW_020259240.1:0-5267 GCF_003255815.1 Theropithecus gelada | reverse complement strand
CAGAAAGCAACTTTCCAGATTTCATCTGAGAAAATTTCATTTTTTTTTAATATCCCTCTAAGGGCTTCCAAATATCACTTTGCATATTCCACAAGAACTGTCTTAGCAAAAGCCTTCTTGAGGGGAAAGCTGTAACTCTGTGAGATGAATTAACAGAACACTAAGCAGTTTCTCAGAAAGCTTGTTTCCAGATTTCATCGCAGGATATTTCCTTTTTCACCATAGCCCTCTATGGGCTTCCAAATATCACTTTGTAAATTCCACAAGAACTGTGTTAGCGAAAGGCTTCTTTAGAGGAAAACTGTAACTCTGTGAGATGATTTCACAAAACACAAAGAAGTTTCTCCGAAAGCTTCTTTCTCTTTGTTATCGGAGGATATTTCCTTTGTCCCTATAGTCTTCAAAGGGATCCGAAGTATCTGTCGCAGATTCCACAGAAATAAGGCTAGCAAAAAGATCCACGAAATACAGATGTAACCCTGTGAGTGGAAATCACACATCACAAAGCAGTTTCTCAGAAAGCTTCTTTCCAGTTTTTTTCTGAGGATATTTCCTTTTTCACCATAGCCCCCTATGGGCTTCCAAATATCACTTTGCGAATTCCACAAGAACAGGCTTAGCGAGCGGCTTCTTGAGGGGAAAGCTGTAACTCTGTGAGATGAATGAACAGAACACTAAGCAGTTTCTCACAAAGCTTCTTTCCAGATTTCATCTGAGGATATTTCCTTTTTCACCATAGCCCTCTAAGGGCTTCCAAATATCACTTTGCATATTCCACAAGAAGTGTCTTAGCGAAAGGCTTCTTGAGGGGAAAGCTGTAATTCTGTGAGATGATTTCACAGAACAGAAACAGGTTTCTCAGAAAGCTTCTTTCTCTTTGGTATTGGAGGATATTTCCTTTGGCCCTATAGTCTTCAAGGGGATCCGAATTATCTGTTCTCAGATTCCACACAAATAAGGCTAGCAAAGATATCCACGAAATACAGATGTAACTCTGTGAGTGGTAGTCACACATCACAAAGCAGTTTCTCAGAAATCTTCTTTCCAGTTTTTCTCTGAGGATATTGCCTTTTTCACCATAGCCCTCTATCGGCTTCCAATCATCACTTTGCGAATTCCACAAGAACAGGCGTAGCGAGCGGCTTCTTGAGGGGAAAGCTGTAACTCTGTGAGATTTATTCACAGAACACTAAGCAGTTTCTCAGAAAGCTTCTTTCCAGATTTCATCGGAGGATATTTCCTTTTTCAGCATAGCCCTCCAGGGGCTTCCAAATATCACTTTGCAAATTCTACAAGAAGTGTCTTAGCAAAGGTTTCTTGAGGGGAAACCTGTAACTCTGGGAGATGATTTCACAGAACACAAAGAAGTTTCTCAGAAAGCTTCTTTCTCCTTGTTATCGGAGGATATTTCCTTTGGCCCTATAGAGTTCAAAGGGATCCGACATATCTGTTCTCAGATTCCACAGAAATAAGGCTAGCAAAGAGATCCACGAAATACAGATGTAAGTCCGTGAGCGGAAGTCACACATCACAAAGCAGTTTCTCAGACAGCTTCTTTCCAGATTTCATCGGAGGATATATCCTGTTTCACCATAACCCTCTAAGGGCTTCCAAATATCACTTTGCAAATTCCACAAGAACTGTCTTAGCGAAAGGCTTCTTGAGGGGAAAGTTGTAACTCTGTGAGATGATTTCACAGAACACAAAGAAGTTGCTCAGAAAGCTTCTTTCTCTTTGTTATCGAAGGATATTTCCTTTGGCCCTATAGTCTTCAAAGGGATCCGAAATATCTGTTCTCAGATTCCACAGAAATAAGGCTAGCAAAGAGATCCACGAAATACAGATGTAACTCTGTGAGTGGAAGTCACATATCACAAAGCAGTTTTTCAGAAAGTTTCTTTACAGTTTACCTCTGAGGATATTTTCTTTTTCACCATCCCCTCTATGTGCTTCCAAATATCACTTCTCGAATTCCACAACAACAGGCTTAGCGAGCGGCTTTTTGAGGGGAAAGCTGTAACTCAGTGAGATGAATTCACAGAACACTAAGCAGTTTCTCAGAAAGCTTCTTTCCAGATTTCATCTGAGGATATTTCCTTTTTCGCCATAGACCTCTATGGGCTTCCAAATATCACTTTGCAAATTCCACAAGAACTGTCTTAGCGAAAGGCTTCTTGAGGGGAATGCTGTAACTCTCTGAGATGATTTCACAGAACACAAAGAAGTTTCTAAGAAAGCTTCTTTCTTTTTGTTATCGGAGGATATTTCCTTTGGCCCTATAGACTTCAAAGGGATCCAAAGTATCAGTTCTCAGATTCCTCAGAAATAAGGCTAGCAAAGAGATCCACGAAATACAGATGTAACTCTGTGAGTGGAAGTCACACTTCACAAAGCAGTTTCTCAGAAAGCTTCTTTCCAGTTTTTCTCTGAGGATATTTTCTTTTTCATCATATCCCTCTATGGGCTTCAAAATGTCATTTTGCGAATTCCACAAGAACAAGCTTAGAGAGCGGCTTCATGAGGGATAAGCTGTAACTCTGTGAGATGAATTAACAGAAAACTAAGCAGTTTCTCAGATAGCTTCTTTCCAGATTTCATCTGAGGATATTTCTTTTTTCACCATAGCACNAGCAATTTCCCAGAAAGCAACTTTCCAGATTTCATCTGAGAAAATTTCATTTTTTTTTAATATCCCTCTAAGGGCTTCCAAATATCACTTTGCATATTCCACAAGAACTGTCTTAGCAAAAGCCTTCTTGAGGGGAAAGCTGTAACTCTGTGAGATGAATTAACAGAACACTAAGCAGTTTCTCAGAAAGCTTGTTTCCAGATTTCATCGCAGGATATTTCCTTTTTCACCATAGCCCTCTATGGGCTTCCAAATATCACTTTGTAAATTCCACAAGAACTGTGTTAGCGAAAGGCTTCTTTAGAGGAAAACTGTAACTCTGTGAGATGATTTCACAAAACACAAAGAAGTTTCTCCGAAAGCTTCTTTCTCTTTGTTATCGGAGGATATTTCCTTTGTCCCTATAGTCTTCAAAGGGATCCGAAGTATCTGTCGCAGATTCCACAGAAATAAGGCTAGCAAAAAGATCCACGAAATACAGATGTAACCCTGTGAGTGGAAATCACACATCACAAAGCAGTTTCTCAGAAAGCTTCTTTCCAGTTTTTTTCTGAGGATATTTCCTTTTTCACCATAGCCCCCTATGGGCTTCCAAATATCACTTTGCGAATTCCACAAGAACAGGCTTAGCGAGCGGCTTCTTGAGGGGAAAGCTGTAACTCTGTGAGATGAATGAACAGAACACTAAGCAGTTTCTCACAAAGCTTCTTTCCAGATTTCATCTGAGGATATTTCCTTTTTCACCATAGCCCTCTAAGGGCTTCCAAATATCACTTTGCATATTCCACAAGAAGTGTCTTAGCGAAAGGCTTCTTGAGGGGAAAGCTGTAATTCTGTGAGATGATTTCACAGAACAGAAACAGGTTTCTCAGAAAGCTTCTTTCTCTTTGGTATTGGAGGATATTTCCTTTGGCCCTATAGTCTTCAAGGGGATCCGAATTATCTGTTCTCAGATTCCACACAAATAAGGCTAGCAAAGATATCCACGAAATACAGATGTAACTCTGTGAGTGGTAGTCACACATCACAAAGCAGTTTCTCAGAAATCTTCTTTCCAGTTTTTCTCTGAGGATATTGCCTTTTTCACCATAGCCCTCTATCGGCTTCCAATCATCACTTTGCGAATTCCACAAGAACAGGCGTAGCGAGCGGCTTCTTGAGGGGAAAGCTGTAACTCTGTGAGATTTATTCACAGAACACTAAGCAGTTTCTCAGAAAGCTTCTTTCCAGATTTCATCGGAGGATATTTCCTTTTTCAGCATAGCCCTCCAGGGGCTTCCAAATATCACTTTGCAAATTCTACAAGAAGTGTCTTAGCAAAGGTTTCTTGAGGGGAAACCTGTAACTCTGGGAGATGATTTCACAGAACACAAAGAAGTTTCTCAGAAAGCTTCTTTCTCCTTGTTATCGGAGGATATTTCCTTTGGCCCTATAGAGTTCAAAGGGATCCGACATATCTGTTCTCAGATTCCACAGAAATAAGGCTAGCAAAGAGATCCACGAAATACAGATGTAAGTCCGTGAGCGGAAGTCACACATCACAAAGCAGTTTCTCAGACAGCTTCTTTCCAGATTTCATCGGAGGATATATCCTGTTTCACCATAACCCTCTAAGGGCTTCCAAATATCACTTTGCAAATTCCACAAGAACTGTCTTAGCGAAAGGCTTCTTGAGGGGAAAGTTGTAACTCTGTGAGATGATTTCACAGAACACAAAGAAGTTGCTCAGAAAGCTTCTTTCTCTTTGTTATCGAAGGATATTTCCTTTGGCCCTATAGTCTTCAAAGGGATCCGAAATATCTGTTCTCAGATTCCACAGAAATAAGGCTAGCAAAGAGATCCACGAAATACAGATGTAACTCTGTGAGTGGAAGTCACATATCACAAAGCAGTTTTTCAGAAAGTTTCTTTACAGTTTACCTCTGAGGATATTTTCTTTTTCACCATCCCCTCTATGTGCTTCCAAATATCACTTCTCGAATTCCACAACAACAGGCTTAGCGAGCGGCTTTTTGAGGGGAAAGCTGTAACTCAGTGAGATGAATTCACAGAACACTAAGCAGTTTCTCAGAAAGCTTCTTTCCAGATTTCATCTGAGGATATTTCCTTTTTCGCCATAGACCTCTATGGGCTTCCAAATATCACTTTGCAAATTCCACAAGAACTGTCTTAGCGAAAGGCTTCTTGAGGGGAATGCTGTAACTCTCTGAGATGATTTCACAGAACACAAAGAAGTTTCTAAGAAAGCTTCTTTCTTTTTGTTATCGGAGGATATTTCCTTTGGCCCTATAGACTTCAAAGGGATCCAAAGTATCAGTTCTCAGATTCCTCAGAAATAAGGCTAGCAAAGAGATCCACGAAATACAGATGTAACTCTGTGAGTGGAAGTCACACTTCACAAAGCAGTTTCTCAGAAAGCTTCTTTCCAGTTTTTCTCTGAGGATATTTTCTTTTTCATCATATCCCTCTATGGGCTTCAAAATGTCATTTTGCGAATTCCACAAGAACAAGCTTAGAGAGCGGCTTCATGAGGGATAAGCTGTAACTCTGTGAGATGAATTAACAGAAAACTAAGCAGTTTCTCAGATAGCTTCTTTCCAGATTTCATCTGAGGATATTTCTTTTTTCACCATAGCAC
>NW_020259239.1:0-5267 GCF_003255815.1 Theropithecus gelada | reverse complement strand
TATTGAAAATAATTTTCTTTCTTCTTTGTGTATTTTTTAGTTATTTTGTCAAAAAACCGATTGACCACAGACATGTGGATTTATTTATGGATTCTATATCCCTTTTCACTGTTCTACGTGTCTCTTTTTATGCCACTGCTATGCTGTTTCAATTACTACAGCTTGGTCATATAGTTTGTAATTGGGTTGTCTGATGCCTACAGCTTTATTCTTATTTTTCAAGATTGCTTTGGTTAGTTGGGGTCTTTTGTGGTTCCATACAAATTTCAGGAGTAATTTTTCTATTTCTGTGAAGAATGACATTGGAATTTCATAGCGCTTACATTTAATCTGTAGATTGCTTTGTGTAGCATTGACACTTTTAAAATACTAATTTTTGAATTCATCAATAAAGGATGTCTCTCCATTTATTTATGCTATTTTAATTTTGTCATCAATGTGCTATAGTTTTCAGTGTGCAAGTCTTTCACGTTCTTGATTAAATTTACTCCTGTCTTATATATATATATAGATATAGATATAGATCTGTTTTGATTCTATTATAAATGAAATTGCCTTATCAATTTATTTTTCAGGTAATAGTTTGTCATTATTGTATAGAAACAATAATGGTATTTGTATATTGATTTTGTAACTATTAACTTCATTGAATTTCTTTATCGGCTTTAACCATTTATTTTGGTGGAGTCTTTAAGATGTTCTCTATCTTAAGATTATATTTTCGGAAAACAGAAACAATCTTACACCTTCCTTCCCTATATGGATTTATTTTATTTCTTTGTCTTGTGTAATTGTTCTGGCTAGGCAATTACACATAATGTTTTCAGCATTTGTAATTTTACATCAAATCCATTCATTGTAACACATTGATTGCTACTTTTCAACTTGTAAACCTGGACATTTATCACTACTCTTCCCCCAGTACAGGAGTCCATGACGTGGTGTGGGCCCTACTGGGCCACAGTCCAGGGGAGGCTGGGTGGAGGTTCTCTCCTGCAAGAGTCCGTGGCTCTGTGGAGGAAGAGTTCTCCAGTGCCTTAGTCCAGGGTGAGGCAGGGGTGGGGCTCCTTCAGTAGCTCAGTCCAGTGCGCTGCCCTGCAAGGGTCCTCCTGTGCAGGAGTACACATTGTGGCCGGAGTCCTACTGTGCCTTAGTCCAGGACGCCGGGTGCTGGGTCCTCCGGTGCCATTGTCCAGGGTGCGGGGAGCTGGGTTCTCTGATGCCATAGTCCAGGGCGCGGCGGAACAGGAGTCCTGTGGCACAGTAGTCCAGGGCGCGCTGGACTGTGGATCCTCAGGTGCCACAGTGGAGAGCGCCACAGGGCGGAATTCCTGCCTTGCTATATCCAGGGTGCAGCCGGGCGGGGGTTCTCTTGTGCAGGAGTCCAGGACGGCACTGTGAAGGAGCGGGAGTCCTCCGTGTAGGAGTCCTGGGGTGCTGGTGTCCAGAGCGCAGTGAGGCTGGGTACTCTCCTGCCATAGAGTAGGGCATGGCGGGACAGGGATCCTGCCCTGAGATAGTCCAGTGCTTGAGTCCACAGTAATGCAATGGTCCTCCAATACTGGAGTTCACGGCGTGGTGGGGTCGGGGTCATTGCCTGACTTAGTTCAGGGCATACCAGGGCGGGGGTCCACAGTTGCCACGGTGAGGACCTCCCAGGAGTGTGGTTCCTGTCTTGCTGTAGTCGGGGGAGCAGGGGGCAGGAGTCCTCTCTTGTCAGAGTCTCTGGCAGGGTGGGGCTGGGGGTTTTCCTATGCGATAGCCCACGGGACGGTGAGGCTGGGTCCTCCCGTGCCTTTGTCCAGGGCGCAGGGGGGCGAGGGTCTTCGGTGGTGGAGTCCGTGGAGCGACGGGATTGGGGTCCTCCAGTGCTGTATTCCGGGCGCAGGGGAGTGGGGGACCTGTCCTGAGGTGGTCCAGGGCATGCGCGAGTGGCGGTCCTCCTGTGCCATAGTCCGAGGTGTGGAGGGGCGAAGGTCACCTCGTCCTATAGTCCGCCACACACGAGGCCCCAGTCCTGCTGTGCCTCAGTCCAGTGCGCCGGGTGACGGCTGTCCTGCTGTGCTGTAGGGCAGGACGCAGTGGAGCAGGGGTAGTCCAGAGAGCGCCCTGGCAGGGGGTCCTCCAGTGCTGGAATACAGCCCATGACGGGTCAGGGGTGTTACTGTGCCGGAGTCGGTTTGCAGGGTCCTCCCCTGCCATAGTCTAGGGGGAGACGGGACAGGGTTTTCTAGTGTAGGTGTCCAGGGTGCGGGGGGGGGACAGGAGTCCTCTGGTGCAGGAGTCCAGGATGTAGCCGAGTGGGAGTCCACCAATGCCAGAGTCCAGGGCTCTGCGAGGCCGGATTTCCCATGCCAGAGTGTAGGACGCGTTCAGGCGAGGGTCTTGGCGTGCGGTAGTCCAGGGTGCGGTGGGGCAGGAGTGGTCCATATCTCCATGGCGGGGGTCCCTCTGTGCTGGAGTCCAGTGCTCAGCGAATCGGGGGTCCTTCCGAGCTGTAGTCCAGGGCACGGCAAGGTATGGGTCCTCTGGTGCCCTAGTACAGGGGGTGTCGGGTCCTCCTAGGTCTTGGTCTAGGGCCCGGCAGGACTGGGGTCCTGGAGTCCACGAGGTAGCCCAAGTTGCCGCAGAACCAGGTCCTCTGGAAACACAGTCCAGCGCGCTGAGGGGCAGGAGTAGTTCAGGGCGAGCCAGGGCCAGAGTCCTCCAGAGCCAGAGTCCAGGGTGTGGAGGGGCGGGGGTTCTGCAGTGGCACAGTCCAGGACACCGCCGGGCGCAGCAGGGCCGGGATCCTCCGGTGCCTTAGTCCAGGGCGGAGAGGTCCTTCAGCAGCATAACCTAGCTCTTGGCATTGCAGGGGTCCATGGAGCCACCGGTCGGGGTCCTCCCCTGTTTTAGCCTAGGGCTGGGAGAGGACGGGGTCCTCCTTTGCCCTAGTCCACGGCATTGTGAGGCCTGGCTCCTGAACACTTACTGTCTGTGCCTCTACGCAGCGGGGGAAATCTACACCATCTCAGGCAAGCCTAACAGAGCAGCTGTCCTTAAAAGATTCCCAGTTGAGCGTGGCTTGGAGCAGGCCTGAGAATTGTGCCCTTAGATGGCTTCAAGGGCTCTGAGCAGTGTTTAAGGAATCCAGCTGACCTCGGTTACTCCAAGCCCTTTTCTACTCAGCAGAACTTCTTGCCAGGGGGTCCCCCATCTGGGGAGCCCTTTCATCATCCCAGATCCCCACAGGGTGGACTCCCTCTCATACTCACGATCTCAGCTCAGGCCTCATTCATCACCCCATTCTAGGCACTAGGCCTGTCCCAGAAGAAATGGGTCAGATTAAGAGCTAAATGTGTTTCCATGGTCACTTTTCTTCAGCCCTCCTTTCTTTGTGCCAACATCTTTGGGTTTCCGGTTAAAGTTTTCAGCAGCTGCATGCAGCTCCATTTTTCTTACCAGGAAAGAGACTGTGCTTGAGTCCACAGTAAGGCAATGTTCCTCCCATGCTGGGGGACTCCAAAAGTCTTCATGAAAACAAAGGCACGATGCTTGTGACCAGAGAACTCCCAGTCCTCTCCCTGCATAGGAAAACTGGACTTCTCCGGAAGGCTCTAGTTCCTGGCAAATCTCTAGGGCCACTTAATTGCACTGTTCCCCACCTTTGCTTCTGGTTCTGAAGGGACCGAAGTTGGGAATCCTTTCTAAGTCTCTACACACGGAGCCCTTCTTTTGTGGGAATGTTTTGCCATACACTAGGATTCTCATTTACCTTTCAGGGCCTTCAAGAATCCTGATGTGTTTTGGCTTCTGTTCCTGGCAGGGAGGCCACTGAACTGCTCTGGAGCTGAAGTTCAAATATTCATCACTGTTATTAAACCTTTACATAGCATGTTCTTTCTTTCTGGCAGGCTCGTGGTTTGCTTGTATGTAGATGGGCTTGTATGTAGATGGAGTGGTTTGCATCCTCATTAGGTAACACCCTCAGTCTTTCATGCTGAGATTGGCCATTTTATTTGTAACTCACTGTACAATCCATTTGCTCTTCCAGTGTCCCTTAGAAGGATGCAGAGTGTTCTGTAGAATGCCATAGAGACCTGGGCTTAGGGAAAATATTTGACCAAAAGTTCGCCAACTCACATGAGTATCTCCCCACAACTTGTACTGGGCTAGTCTCTGGGTAATGAATTTCATGGTAAATGAAACCGTGCCTGAGCAGATGTTACAAACACCCTCTCCGAGAGACTCCAGGGCTGCTTTATTCAAGCAAAACAGTGTGCTCTAATAAGCTCAGAATTGAGAGAAACAAGTTTTCTTTCCATCTTTCTTAAAAACTCCCTTTGTGACTTTAGACAGAATAATAACACTGCCTGGGTAGTGAACACCTCTGTGCCAAGAAGTATGATGATCGTTGCCTGAGCTGTAATTCTCACCATAGTCCTGCAGGAGAGCTGCTATTACTGCTTATTACACAGATGGGCAGCCTGAGGCTCAGATGGAGTTAAGTGGCTTAATTGGTAGCAATAGAGACAGGATTTGACCCCAGGGCCGCCTGATCACCAAACAAAATTGTATTCAACGTGATGCACTTAACACTTCTGGCCCTTCCTTGAAGATGGTGGCTTGTCTCTCTTTCTGTAGGCAAATATCATGTCGTAACAATATTAAACGATTACAAGTAATGTCCCTATCTGCTTCTACACTGCCTTTGAAATATTATTTTTGATCTGCCAAAATAAAATGCAAACTCATTAACAAGAAAGGAGGTTGCATGCATCCCTGCCTTCCTGAGTAGTCTATTCACCCAAAGACTAAAGGATGACCAGCCTCCAGCTGGGATATTCAAAGACACAGTCACCCTGCCATGCAGCCTGAGGCTGGTGAACGTCCAATCCCCTTTTTAAGAAGCTTTTGGCATGAGCTCTTCAAACGTACAACCACAATGGAAAGGCGCAGCCGGTGTGAGCGAGGCTGATAAGATGGGCATTTTGTCTGCTTCAAGGTTAGAATCCAACCTGTCTATCAAATGTGGTTTTCTGACCTTCACAATGCTGCAGTCCAGCTAAGGCCTGCAAATTTTCCTCCACCATTTACTATGGATGAAACAATAATGTGCTCTGGGGAATCCAGTTACACACACACATGCGTGCACACACACTGCTCCTGCTGTCTCAGAGCTTCTAGGCTGGCAAGGAGGAGGTGCAAACACTAGTAGGTAAGTCCACTACCAGTACAAAGCTATCATCTAGTTATCAACTAGATCCAACAAGGTAGAACACAGT
>NW_020259238.1:0-5270 GCF_003255815.1 Theropithecus gelada | reverse complement strand
ATCACTTTGCAAATTCCACAAGAACTGTCTTAGCGAAAGGCTTCTTGCCGGCAAAGCTGTATCTCTGTGAGATGATTACACAGAACACAAAAGAAGTTTCTCAGAAAGCTTCTTTCTCCTTGGTATCGGAGGATATTAAATTTGGCCATATAGTCTTCAAAGGGATCGGAAATATCTGTTCCCAAATTCCACAGAAATAAGGCTAGCAAAGAGATCCACGAAATACAGGTGTAGCTCTGCTAGTGGAAGTCACACATCACAAAGCAGTTTCTCAGAAAGCTTCTTTCCATATTTCATCTGAGGATATTTCCTTTTTCACCATAGGCTTCTATGGGCTTCCAAATATCACTTTGCACATTCCACAAGAACTGCCTTGGCGAAAGGCTTCTTGAGCGGAAAGCTGTAACTCTGTGAGATGATTTCACAGAACACAAAGAAGTTTCTCAGAAAGCTTCTTTCTCTTTGTTATTGGAGGATATTTCCTTTGGCCCTATAGTCTTCAAAGGGATCCGAAATATCTGTCCTCAGATTCCACAGAAATAAGGCTAGCAAAGAGATCCGTGAAATACAGATGTAACTCTGTGAGTAGAGGTCACACATCACCAAGCCATTTTTCATAAAGTTTCTTTACAATTTTTCTCTGAGGATATTTCCTTTTTCACCGTATCCCTCTATGGGATTCCAAATATCAATTTGCGAAATCCACAAGAACAGGCTTAGCGAGCGGCTTCTTGAGGGGAAAGCTGTAAATCTGTGACATGAATTCACAGAACACTAAGCAGTTTCTCAGAAAGCTTCTTTCCAGATTTCATCGGAGGATATTTCGTTTTTCAACATAGCCCTCTATGGGCTTCCAAATATCACTTTGCAAATTACACACGAATTGTCTTAGCGAAAGGCTTGTTGAGGTGAAAGCTGTAACTCTGTGAGATGATTTCACAGAACACAATGAAGTCTCTCAGAAAGCTTCTTTCTCTTTGTTATCGGAGGATATTTCCTTTGGCCCTATAGTCTTGAAATGGATCCGAAATATCTGTTCTCAGATTCCACAGAAATAAGGCTAGCAAAGAGATCCACGAAATACACATGTAACTCTGTGAGCAGAAGTCACACATCTGAAACCAGTTTGTCAGAAAGCTTCTTTCCATTTTTTCTCTGAGGACATTTCCTTTTTACAATAGCCCTCTATGGGCTTCCAAATATCACTTTGCGAATTCCACAAGTGCAAGCTTAACGAGCGGCTTCTTGAGGGGAAAGCTGTAACTCTGTGAGATGAATTCTCAGGACACTAACAAGTTTCTCAGAAAGCGTCTTTCCAGCTTTCATTAGAGGATATTTCTTTTTTCACCATAGCTCTCTATGGGCTTCCAAATATCACTTCGCAAATTCCACAAGAACTGTCTTAGCGAAAGTCTTCTTGAGGATAAAGCTGTAACTCTGTGAGATGATTTCACAGAACACAAAGAAGTTTCTCGGACAGCTTCTTTCTCTTTGTTATCGGAGGATATTTACTTTGGCCCTAAAGTCTTCAAAGGGATGCGAAATATCTGTTCTCAGAATCCACAGAAATAAGGGTAGCAAAGAGATCCACGAAATACAGATGTAACTCTGTGAGTGGAAGTCACACATCACAAAGCTGTTTCTCAGAAACTTCTTTCCAGTTTTTCTCTGAGGATATTGCCTTTTTCACCATATCCTTCTAAGGGCTTCCGAATATCACTTTGAGAATTCCACAAGAACAGGCTTAGCGAGCGGCTTCTTGAGGGGAAAGCTGTAACTCGGTGAGATGAATCCACAGAACACTAAGCAGTTTCTCAGAAAGCATCTTTCCAGATTTCACAGGAGGATATTTCCTTTTTCACCGTAGCCCTCTATGGGCTTCGAAATATCACTCTGCAAATTCCACAAGAACTGTCTTAGCGAAAGGCTTCATGAGGGGGAAGCTGTAACTCTGTGAGACGATTTCACAGAACACAAAGAAGGTTCTCAGAAAGCTTATTTCTCTTTTTTATCGGTGGATATTTCCTTAGGCCCTATAGTCTTCAAAGGCAAGCAAAATATCTGTTCTGAGATTCCACAGAAATAAGGCTAGCAAAGAGATCAACGAAATACACATGTTACTCTGTCGGGGGAAGTCACACATCACAAAGCAGTTTCTCAGAAAGTTACTTTCCAGTTTTTCTCTGAGGATATTGCCTTTTTCAACATAGGCCCCTATGGGCTTCGAAATATCACTTTGCGAGTTCCTGAAGAACAGGCTTGGCGAGCGGCTTCTTCAGGGCAAAGCTGCAACTCTGTGAGATGAATTCAGAGAACAGTAAGCAGTTTTTCAGAAAGCTTCTTTCCCGATTTCATCGGAGGATATTTCCTTTTTCACCATAGCCCTCTATGGGCTTCCAAATATCACTTTGCAAATTCCACAAGAAGTGTCTTAGCGAAAGTCTTCTTGAAGGGAAACCTGTAACTCTGTGAGATGATTTCACAGAACACAAAGAAGATTCTCAGAAAGCTTCTTTCTCTTTGTTATCGTAGGATATTTCCTTTGGCCCTATAGTCTTCAATGGGATCCTAAATATCTGTTCTCAGATTCCACAGAAATAAGGCTGGCAAAGAGATCCACGAAATACAGATGTAACTCTCTGAGTGGAAGTCACACATCACAAAGCCGTTTCTCAGAAAGTTTTTTTCCAGTTTTTCTCTGAGGATATTTCCTTTTTCACCATAGCCCTCTATGGGCTTCCAAATATCACTTTGCGAATTCCACAAGAACAGGCTTAGCGAGCGGCTTCTTGAGGGGAAAGCTGTAAGTCTGTGAGATGAATTCACAGAACACTAAGCAGTTTCTCAGAAAACTTCTTTCCAGATTTCATCGAAGGATATTTCCTTTTTCATCATAGCCCTCTATGGGCTTCCAAATATCACTTTGCAAATTCCACAAGAACTGGCTTAGCGAAAGGCTTCTTGAAGGGAAAGCTGTAATTCTGTGAGATGATTTCACAGAACACAAAGAAGTTTCTCAGAACACAAAGAAGTTTCTCAGAAAGCTTCTTTCTGTTTGTTATCATAGTATATTTCCTTTGGCCCTATAGTTTTCAAAGGGATCCGAAATATCTGTTCTCACATTCCACAGAAATAAGGCTACCAAAGAGATCCACGAAATACAGATGCAACTCTGTGGGCGGAAGTCACACATCACAAAGCAGTTTCTCAGAAATCTTCTTTCCAGTTTTTCTCTGAGGATATGGCCTTTTTCAACATAGCCATCTATGGGCTTCAAAATATCACTTTGTGAATTAGACAAGAACAGGCTTACCGAGCGGCTTCTTAAGGGGAAAAGCTGTAACTCTGTGAAGTGAATTCACAGAACACTAAGCAGTTTCTCAGAAAGCTTCTTTCCAGTTTTTCTCTGAGGATATTGCCTTTTTCACCATAGCCTTCTAAGGGCTTCCAAATATCACTTTGCGAATTCCACAAGAACAGGCGTAGCGAGCGGCTTCTTCAGGAGAAAGCTGTAACTCTGTGAGATGAATTCACAGAACACTAAGCAGTTTCTCAGAAAGCATCTTTCCATATTTCATCGGAGGATATTTCCTTTTTCACCATAGCCTTCTATGGGCTTCCAAATATCACTTTGCAAGTTACACAAGAACTGTCTTAGCGAAAGGCTTCTTGAGGGGAAAACTGTAACTCTGTGAGATGATTTCACAGAATACAAAGAAGTTTCTCAGAAAGCTTCTTTCTGTTTGTTATCGGAGGAGATTTCCTTTGGCCCTATAGTCTTCAAAGGGATCCGAAATATCTGTTCTCAGATTCCACGAAATAAGGCTAGCAAGGAGATCCACGAAATACACATGTAACTCTGTGAGTGGAAGTCACTCACCACAAAGCAGTTTCTCAGAAAGCTTCTTTCCAGTTTTTTCTCTGAGGATATTTCCTTTTTCACCATACCCCTCTAGGGGCTGCCAAATATCACTTTGCAAATTGCAGAAGAACTGTCTTAACGAAAGGCTTCTTGAGGGGAAGGCGGTAACTCTGTGAGATGATTTCACAGAATACAAAAAGTTTCTCAGGAAGCTTCTTTCTCTTTGTTATCAGAGGATATTTCCTTTGGCCCTGTACTCTTCAAAGGGATCCGAAATATCTGTTCTGAGAATCCACAGAAATAAGGCTAGCAAAGAGATCCACGAAATACACATGTAACTCTGTCAGTGGAAGTCACACATCCCAAAGCAGTTTCTCAGAAAGCTTCTTTCCAGTTTCTCTCTGAGGATATTGCCTTTTTCACCGTAGCCCTCTATGGCCTTCCAAATATCACTTTGCGAATTACACAAAAACAGGGTTATCGAGCGGGTTCTTGAGGGGAAAGCTGTAACTCTGTGAGATGAATTCACAGAACACTAAGCAGTTTCTCAGAAAGCTTCTTTCCAGAATTCATTGGAAGACATTTCTTTTTTCACCATAGCCCTCTATGGGCTTCCAAATATCACTTTGCAAATTCCACAAGAACTGTCTTAGCGATAGGCTTCTTGAGGGAAAATCTGTAACTCTGTGAGATGATTTCACATAACACGAAGAAGTTTCTCAGAAAGTTTTTTTCTCTTTGTTATCGGAGGATATTTCTTTTGGCCCTATAGTCTTCAAAGGGATCCGAAACATCTATTCTCAGATTCCACAGAAATAAGGCTAGCAAAGAGATCCATGAAATACAGATGTATCTCTGTGGGTGGAAGTCACACATCACAGAGCAGTTTCTCAGAAAGCTTCTTTCCAGTTTTCCTCTGAGGATATTTTCTTTTTCTCCATAGCCCTCAATGGGCTTCCAAATATCACTTTGCGAATTCCACATGAACAGGCTTAGCGAGCGGCTTCTTGAGGTTAAAGCTGTAACTCTGTGAGATGAATTCACAGAACACTAAGCAGTTTCTCAGAAAGCTTCTTTCCAGATTTCATCTGAGGATATTTCCTTTTTCACCGTAGATTTCTATGGCTTCCAATTATCACCTTGCAAATTCCCCAAGAACTGTCTTTGCGAATGGTTTCTTCAGGGGAAAGCTGTAACTCTGTTAGATGAATTCAGAGAACACTAAGCAGTTTCTCAGAAAGCTTCTCTCCAGATTTCATCTTAGGATATTTCCTTTTTCACCATAGCCCTCTATGGGCTTCCAAAGATCACTTTGCAAATTACACTAGAACTGTCGTAGCGAAAGGCTTCTTGAGGCAAAAGCTGTAACTCTGTGAGATGATTTCACAGAACCCAAAGAAGTTTCTCA